>NC_068415.1:19162852-19260352 GCF_023724105.1 Carassius gibelio | reverse complement strand
ACTTATACTCACCTCTGAATCTCCAGCGATGTCCTATACTCACCTCTGATTCCCCAGTAATCTTCTATACTCACCTCTGACTCTCCAGCCATCTCCTACTTGTATGGGTGAAAAAGTCTTAATATAACAAATTGAATTTCAGAATGTAAAAAAATGAACCTTCTGATAAAGCGTCAGGCTGGCACCTGTAAAAAGGAGCGTTGTTCAGATGAGGCATTAAACTGGCATTCTGTTGTCATTAATTCCCCACCTGTATCATGAATTTGACCTCATTGTTTGCTGTTATAGTTAGTTTAAGTCCAGCCAGCAGGGGGTGATCAATCCCTGACTTAAATGGGTGCAAAAGTCTTAGACCCTGTCCCAAATGGAACACTTCATGTGCACTTGCGGTCTTACAGACTTGCAATGGCCACCACATGCACGTGTCCGTTAAGTCCACGAGACCGTAGGGTGTCCCATTTATCACTTTAGCATTCAAAAGGGTGCTGTTACAGTACAGTAAGTACAAGTGTTACTTGTTACAGTAAGCAGAGTCTGGTTCCTCACTAAAGCTAAGCAAGCCAGAGCCTGGTCAGTACACTGGTGGGAGACCATTTGTGAATATGTAGTTTACTGCTGGAGCTAGTTTTAGTCCGGCCACCAGGGGGTGATCATTCCCTGACTTGTATTTGACTGTTTATATGGAATTTTTTATATAATATTTCATATATACACATACATCATAATGTATATTGAATATTTATAATACTATTTATATTTCTCATTAATACATGAATGGTTTATCTGAAATTAAATAGGATTTGAAATGTTAAATACCTGTTAAGAGATGTTGTTTCATACGTGTCATTTATTTATTCACGTATATTATCCACGTTCCTTTTTTTTATTTTGCAGAAAAAGTGAGATGTGCTTTTCCTAATGTGGACACAAGATAAAAGTTACGTACTGCAGCTTTAAATATGTAAATTAAAATATTTAAATATTATGAATTTACATTACATGCTCTGTTTTATTGTGTCATATACCCTAGTTTGTAGGGTACATAGATTATGTTGTTACACGGTGAATAAATGTTGAAATTGAATATGGCAGATGTTTATGGTGTGTCATTTTTGCATGTGTAACATTTTTAAAATTATGACAAGTATACTAGTAAAACCACAGGTTTATGACAGTCAAACTATGGTTTTCTTGCAAGAACATCATAGCATATTAAGTGTTACCATAAAAAACCTGCAAAATTATAACAGGAGCACCATAAAAATATAACAAAAGGACCAGAGGATTATTACATGATTACTGCAGAGATAATGACAGTAAAACCACAAGAATATCACAGATACAGTATATTACATACAGTACAAAAAAACTGCTGTGGTAAAACATCCCAAAACAACAACACAATACCACATCATTAACCACACTAGATTTGTGTGTTATTTTTAATGTTTACCACATGGAATACCACAGGTCATTTAATGAATTTTAGTATGTATAAGGTAGCTTGAATAGAACTAGCATAACAATACAAAGCTAAACTGCAAATGAACACCAAATGGACAACTTACATATTTTATTTTCACGCATAAACCTGGTTACAGCAGTTGGGACGTCTTCTGTGCTTTCCTCCACTTCCATTTCAAACATCCAAGAGGAGGCATGAACTTGCCATTTTTCAATAAAAGATGCCAGACATTTTAATCACTGATATTTTATTATGTTTCTCCTCAGAGGGTCAGGCTGGTAGCTGAGCCCCTCTCTTACAGGAATGAGAAGTGTTTTTCCCTAACATCTCTTCTCTCACACATCTACCCACAGTACATACACACCTTAGTAAACTATAGCAATATGGTAAATGTGATGCGTTTATGACCGCCCTGTGCGACAATTACACATGATTATGGTGATCTACTCACATGAACATCTAGTGTGTTTTTTTTTTTACAGTTAGTGTGGCATGGACATCACAATTAGTTTGGCATGGCATCAGGGGGACTAGGAGAGCAGGATTTGAGCAGACAGGAACCTGTGCGCTCTGGACTCTCTCTCTCTCTCCAGGCAGATCAGCAAGCACTAGTGACATTCACAACCACAACTGCAAAACAGCCACAAGTTACAGGAAATGTCAGACAGTGGAAGTCACAGGCCAGATGTGTGAGATACGCTGACATTTCTCTGTTTTACCTGCTCTGTTTCACTGGTAGAATTTGATCTCGGCATCCACGCAGTCGAAGAACAGATCCCCGAGTTCCTGGCCCTGTATCTCCCCCCTCAGCATGGCCTCGATCTCCTCAAGACACTGAGACTCCAGGTATCTCATGGTCTCCTGTAGAGAGACTCCAGCATCCTGACACACACACACACACACACACACAGGGAATATTGCAGATTTAGTGTCAGTCAATCTCAGTGAGGGCTGCAGTGGCATAATATTTGATAATTACAAAAGAATGTCCACTTGTTCGCCCTTTTTAGCAAAAATATGGCTTACAGCAAGGCAATATAGCCAAAGGTGTCCCCATGTCCCCACCAAAGCTAAGACCAAACCTACGCCCATGATGTACAAATAAAATGTAATCATTTAGAGGCTTTAGAAATTTGTGTATCCAGTGTGATACAATAGGCTTCATAATTAATGTTCAAAACATATGTAAACAAACCAAAAAGCATTTTATCAATAAAAAGCCTTTGTTCTCCGTTTTCTCAGACTCACAGGACTGGTCAGTGCCGTCTCGTGGGCTTTGTACAGCTCGTGTTTCCGGTCCACCTGGTGCTGGAATCGAGGCTGTGTCCTAACAGGATCGTCTGGGCCGTACTGAGGGGACATCACCATGCTGACGGACCTCACGCTCTCCGAGAAGATAAAAGGCTTGAATACAGACCTGCAAGAGAAGGATCAAAGTGTGACGAGTGCTCTGGCAATGTAGGTCTGAGCTGATCTTTCAGGGTCGCACCTGGAGGGGTCAGGTGTGGCAGTGAAGAAGTGAACGCAGGGCATGTCTGGGTTGCGCGGGAGGATGGACACCATGCTGCCTGTAGTACAGAAGCCCTCCGAATCCATACAGATACCGCTGGCCTTGTCCCTCAGGATGCTCATCATCACCTCAGCCGTCACCGAGCCTGTGGAGAGGAAAAAAAAAAAAAAAAAAAGTGTTGGAAGGTACATATGACACAGTTAATTTTACATAGACTACTTTCTTCAGACATTACAACATATGATCAAATGTCATAATTTCAGGTATAAACTGGCATATAAGGTCTGCTATATTGCAAATAGCTTAGATAACCATTTGAAAAGTTTGGAGTCAGGAAGATTATGTTTTTGACACACGTCCCTTGTGCTTATCAAGGCTGCATTTATTTGATCACAGTAATATATTACAATTTATTTTATTCTTTTGATGACAAAGCTGACTTTTCAGCACCATTCATCCAGTCTTCAGTGTCACATGATCTTTCTAATCATTATGATATGCTGATCTGCTGCTCAAGAAACATTTATAAGTATTATAAATGCTGAAAACAGACGTTGTGCTGCTTAATATCTCTGTGGAAATCATGACACGTTTTCTTTCACGATTCACCAATATTCAGAAAGATTTAGAAATTTTGAAAACTAAAACTGGCAAGTCAGAGTAACATCTGTAATTGTGCAATTATGGATTTAATAAAAAAATAATGGCAAAAAAGTCATGCATTGCATACCCCAAAAGAAAAACAACCCTATATTAATTTTAATAATAAAACAAAAATAAATTATAATAATTGTATTCTACAATAATATATAAGGTATAAAGTAACATACTGTAATAATTATAATGCATTACAATATTATAATAGAAATATATTATAACCCCCCCCCCCAAAAAAAAATCTATAACACAAGATTTTAATAAGTAGTAATATTTTGGGCTACAGTAAAAACAAAGTCGTTATCTCAAATAATTACATGATTCGATACAAGCACTACATACACATTCAATACACAGTAGTATTATTATTAGTAGTAGTATTATTACAGTAAATTATTAGAAATTTAAAATTACTAAATATTTTAAGTACCGTTAAATCATAATGTCATAATAAAAAAAAAGTCATGATAAAAACGTTTTAGTTGACCTACTTTTACTAATAATAAAAAAAAAGCAATAAATCTAAATGTAGTGTCTAAACAGCAGATGGCAGTATTCAACATATTTGAATAAATCCACTCTTCAAAATAACAACACTCTGGATAGCAAGAGTAAGAATATAACTCTGCATCTTACTGCAACCAGAATTCTTGAAAAACACATTTCAGAAACCTGAAAATACCATGAAGTTCCCTGTTGTAAACACAACCCTACTCCTCAGTCATGATGGCAGAGTAAAGCAAACTAGTCTTGCGTAGCCAGACCTCCAGACTGACGACTGAAGGACTGGAAGGCCCGCCCATGAGCCCATTTGAGCAACACGTAAAACAAACAATCACAGTTTGTTTCGTTCATCGTCATGTTTCGGGATGTGGAAATGTCGCCCCAATAACAGACTAACAGTGTAAAACTCTCGGATGCATTTTAGAGATTTTATGCCGCGAACCTTAAATATTTCACACAGGGTGAATACTGGTAAAGTGGGACACTTTCTGATAATTTATATTCTGCATACTTTTTTATTATGATCCAAATGTCTTAGCCGCTCATATGATACTATTCTAAATAGCGTAGGAAGTCTGCTATACTATAGACAATAAAAAAGAAAGAAACATTAAACACAGGATGGATGACTCTTCCACAAACACACAATGACCCCAAACCACATTTTTCAAGGCGCTACTGTCAAACTGGGACACCTTTACTGGAAAACTGGGACACTTAAAACACATTCAGTTGTTATTCAAGTGTAGGCCTTATAAATTAAATGCACAATAACAATATAAACAACAATATAAACAACAACAACAATAATATAAACATCACTTTTTTTAAGAAGGGGTGCAGGTACAGCAAATTCAACCCACCCCCTCCCTCGCCAACCCATAAAATTTTATATTGGGTTAAATTTATTTCATACAAATTTAAAAAAAAATAATAATAACCTTCATTAACAGAGAGAGCTGAGATTTTTTTTATATCTTAAGTAACCCGCTCTGTCTAGTCTGTCGGTCTCCGTGTCCTCTTTGCTTCGCGATTTTTCTGTGCGTGAGAAAATGGATGCGTGGCATGAGAGCGTGCCTGTGTCTCACGGTGAATGCGTGAGAGCTGGCATAGTTTAAGTCAGTCTTTGTTGAAATATCTAGCTAACTAACTAAATGTATGAGGGACATATAAAAAGGTAACTCTATTCCTCCATTAGAATGACTTGAATGGCTGTCCCAGTTTGCCAGTTATACCCTGACCCAATTTAACAATATGCTATTGGCTATTGGCATATGCATCAGATGTTCAACCAACGGTCCACAGGCGAGACGTCTGAGGCTGAGACTAAAAGCAAACGTACCGTTGTGCTGCTGGAGCAGGGCTGTGCCGCCCATGTAGCGCTTCTTGGCCATCTCCATCCTGGCGGGGGGGTCGTCCGGGCTGAAGACAGCAGAGAAGCTGAAGTCCCCCTCTCCGCTCCACCAGCCCTGAGCCTGAGCCACAGCGCGCAGCTCCGCGTGCTCCACACAGATCTCTGTGCCTATCGTCAGCTGGTTAGAGATGTTCTTGACTCCCTCTGAATAGAGAAATAACCTACGCTTTATTTTTAAAGATGGATTTTTTTTTAGATACAAGACTCTTATATCAATACATTAGATGTGTTACCCTGATATAGCTATTGTTCGTAGATATATAATTACAAATATTTCTGATTTTGAAAATGTTAAAACAAAGTAACATTACTAAGCAAATATATTAGTACATTCATATAAATAATTATGCATTTAGATTCTAATATTACACATTTTGTTTTAACTTCACTTTGTTTTAAAAATTGTATTACATCTATTTGGGCTGTCAGTTTACTAATTAACTGTTAATTGATTAGTTATTAAAAAAAACTATCGTGATTAAAATATTTTAACGCACTGGCCCCGCCCCCATACATCATCTTATACTTCATATAGTTGATTGTTGACAAATATGATAATACGATAAGCTCACGAACTGGGAGAGGAGTATTACACAAGTGCTGATTTTGTCCCGAATATCACAAGTTTCAATGTGATTTTATACAGCAGTTTAGAAAATAAGAAGTTGATATTGTGTTATATTCGAAACACAATATTATGTATTGCACAATTATGCATAGAACATATGACCTTCAAAGCTACAGCAGAACTGTTGTGCATCTCAGAGCAACCCATTGTTGTTTAGATTCTGAATGAAACCGCGTTTTGAACATCTTGTGAACCAATTAGGGCTGGGACAACGCGTCGAGGTCATCGATGACGTTGACGCAAAAAATACGTAGACGCAAAATATGCGCATCGATTCGTCGACCTATTTTTATTTCTCTAAAAAACGTTTGCAAAACGTTTACCTTATGTGTGCTGAATATACGCGATGGCCGTATCAACATTCTGTCCAACATTATATAACCAATCCAGGGGTTTTTCTGCATTGATATTTTTTTTTGGCGGCTGTCAAAGCCTTACTTGATCGGTGAGTGATCAGGGCGCGTACGAGAGAGAGCCCCGGCTGCGCGCGCACTCACAGTCTTCAAACAACATGAGCACTTCTTGCTCTCTCTCTCCCTTGTGCATATTAATCAAAATCATTAAACACGATAGAAAAAGGGCAAAACACCAAAGTTTCACGTGGAGCATTCGGAGATTTTTTATTTTTTTTCTCCATGACAGGCTGCTGGCTCCCACTGTTAATTTTTTTTTTTTTTTTTTTTTTCAATTCAATTGCTCCAAACAAGTATTTTGGGTGACCTTTTTTATTGAATGCTACACATCAAGTTGTTGTTATTTTCATCTTAAAGAAGAACTTTTTTCAGTAAACTATGCCCTATGTGTTCAGTAAGCTTGTTTCAGTAAGCTATGTGTTTTCAAGGCTTCAAAGTTTTATTGAATGCTATCTCTATACAAGTGCAAACTAATGCATTCTTAGTCAGTCTTTTATTTTGTAATTTTAAGAGCAATAAACATATATTGCAATGTTAAGGAATTTGTGTTTTTTTTTCATTCAGATATGTAAATCAACATGCATAAATTATTAGTAGTTAATTAATGGGGAGTTAATTGTAATCGAATCGGTCTGGAAAAATTTAATCGTTAGATTAATCGATGCATCGGAAAAATAATCGCTAGAATAATCGTTTAAAAAATAATCGTTTGTCCCAGCCCTAGAACCAATGATTCATTTAGAAGATTGGATGGTAACAAAGCTCTTTTGGTTAACAATGACTTCCATTGTATGAAAAAAAAGAATAAGATGTTTCTCAAATTATCTTATATATATATATATATATATATATATATATATATATATATATTATATATTATATATATGATAATTTTTAAGTTAAATGTACTTTATCAAACAAAGTACAAGACTTAGAAACTTGGAAAAGGTTTCGGCACTTGCTTTGTGAACAAAAAACAAGTTTTGTAAAATATATTTTATATAACATTTTAAAAAACTTTTTTGTGTGTGTGTATTTTCCACAATAATAAACTTAAACTTCTATTATTTTTTATTTTTCCTTTTTTGTTCCTCCACTTGAGCAATAATCTTTCAGGTGTCTTCTTTAAGAGTCCAAATTTATCATTTACCATATTCACTTATTAACTTTTGTTGTAATATTAACTTTTAAGTGTTTACCAGGATAAAACATAAATGTCCTTCGTTTTGGATCTTTTCAGACAGATCCTGAGAGAAACACACACAAAAAAAACGCATTCACCACTGCCCATGAATCATCTTTCCTCACCTGTGACTTTCTGTGCAGCCCAGAGTTTCCCAGCAGTCTCTAGGACCCAGGCTTCCTGTCGGTCCACGAGTAAGAAGGTATTATGGTAGCTGAAGGGTTCGGGGGTCTCCCTGCAGGCTCCACCCTGACCGTGCTGCTCTAGCAGACCTGTGATCACATTCAGAGCGGCCCGTGCGCTGTCCCCGCGCTCCAGACCCAGCCTCAACACACACAACACACATCAGCTGATCAATTTCAATTGTAGAAAGCAGGAAGATTAAGAGGTTTGCTTGTTTCAAGCTCACCGAACCAGGTCCATTCCCAGCAGTGCTTCTTCTGGATCCACAGGCTCCTTGGTCCAGACGGCCTCATTCCCAATACACACCCCATGTTCATTAGCCCCCATCTCAGCCCCCCAGAGCCAAGCGGGTCTGCTCAGCACCACCGCATGAGTGTGCTCCGCTTGAGGAATGGAAATATATGTGCACTACATGGAAAAGAGAATCACCGGTAAATCATCTATGGTTTGGCCACAACGGCAGATTTTGATTATATACTTTCTATTTAAAAATTCG
The DNA here is from genome assembly GCF_023724105.1 of Carassius gibelio. NCBI lineage: Eukaryota > Metazoa > Chordata > Actinopteri > Cypriniformes > Cyprinidae > Carassius > Carassius gibelio. Next base: position 19,251,899 of record NC_068415.1, on the reverse strand, counting down.
TATTTTTTAATAGAAAGTATATAATATTATGCATTTGATGAAACATAATGAAAAGGTCAGTTCACCTCCACCGTAGATCCGGGAGCGTGTGAGGATGCAGGGTAAAACACCACCTCCTGCACCTCATCTCTCGGCCGGTCAGAGTTCTTACCAAATATCACATAATCCTCTTTTGAACCCGGAGGCAGAGATACAAAACAGTCACATGACAGAGGCGGTTCAGCCATCCTATATCAAATCAATGCATAAGGATCAATGCGGTGGATCATATTCAAATGACAATAACATACCTATGCGCAATGGAAGGAATAGCATTGAAAAAGGACTGAAAATATGACATGTGTTGGCTTGTGATCTTGGACCAAAAAAAACAGTCTTAAGTAGATGCAGTATATTTGTGGCAATAGACTACAATATGGGTCAAACTTATTGATTTATTTTTCTTTTATGACAAAAATCATTAGGATCAATGGAACATTAGATCAAGTTTCATTAAGATATTTTGTAGATTTCCTAATGTGAACCTATCAAAACTTAATTTTTTGATTAGTTATATGCATTGCTAGGGACTTAATTTGGACATCTTTAAACACAATTTTCTCCGTAATTTGATTGTTTTTGCTCTCTCAGATTATAGATTTTCAAATAATTGTATCTCGGCCAAATGTTGTCATATTATTCCATCAACGGAAAGCTTATTTATTCAGCTTTCAGGTGATGTATACATCTCTTTTTTTTTTTTGCGGTCCAGGGTCACAAATGTTGTTTAATTCAAAGCCTCGATTCATTTTAATTTTGGAATTTAAACACCGCCAAAAGTCCAAATTCTAAATATGAATATTTCAAATAATTAAACCATATCATTTAAATATTCAAGAATAATACATAAGAAAATGTTGCAGGAGCACTAACAGAATTTACTTAAAAATGTGCATTTTATTTAGAATGAAAGGAATTGATTGATTGATTGATTGATTGGTTGAGTCTGCAGACTTGTGGTCAAGGGTCATCTTCAGTGGTTTCTCCAATAATGATGACTGCGTATTAAAAAAATAATAATAAATAAAAAAAACTTTGAAACATTTTGTTCGTTTCTGGCGTCAAACTGCTTCATTACAATAACAACAGATATAATGGTAATACGCGTTTATTTAAATGCAACACATAAAAGCAAATATTACTAGAACTATAGCCCCGTAAGCGTCTCGTGCAGGTTTGTGACAGGAGTGTCCGGGATTAACGTTACTGTAGTGTTAAGTCTCTTATCGCCTGACCTCCATTTCACCGATCTTCAGATGCGCAACCCAACCAAAAGCTGCTTTTAAGATCTGAATGCAGTGTTTTAGAACAGATGATTTTAAGATCTGATGGTCTATTGATGGCCTGTGTGTCTGATAACGGATCATCAATATAGATTAGACATCCAATAAAACTCATGCATCAAAATTAACGCGTGACATCCACGTGCATGCTTAATTTGGCTTTAAATGGTGGTACTCTAACCTTCTAGCGCATGTTCGAGTGTATTTGATGAAGTTATTGTTACCTTAATAAGCTCCAGATCGGTCAGTGAGCATGAGAGAGGCAGAGCTGAGACTGATGAACCTGCTGCGGCACACACTTCAAAATAAAAGTCCTCTGAACACAGCGACTCCTGTCTTTGTAAACTTGCTGTGTGAGGCAGGGAAGAGAACAAGGATGCGAATGATCAACCTGCTACTGGACAAACTTCAAAATAAAATTGCTAGACTCCACTGAACTGATATTGTTTACACATTAACCAGAAATATTACTACAGCAAAGTGTTTTGACAGTATTTTGAAGAGGACTCTATAAGGACATAAGGTGCTGGTCATATAATTAGAATATCATCGAAAGGTTTATTTCACGAATTCCATTCAAAAAGTTAAACTTATATAAATTAATTACACACAGACTGATATATTTCAAATGTTTATTTCTTTTAATTTTGATGATTATAACTGACAGCTAAGGAAACCCCAAATTCAGTAACTCAGAATATTTGAATATAACTTAAGGCCAATACAAAAGGATTTTTAGATATCTTGCCCAACTGAAAAGTATGAAAATGAAAAGTATGAGCATGTACAGCACTCAATACTTAGTTTGGGCTCCTTTTGTCTGAATTACTGCAGCAGTGCGGCGTGGCATGGACTCATGGAGTCGATCAGTCTGTGGCACTGCTCAGGTGTTATGAGAGCCCAGGTTGCTCTGATAGTGGCCTTCAGCTCTTCTGCATATCGCATCTTACTCTTCACAATAACCCATAGGGTTAAGGTCAGGCGATTTTGCTGGCCAGTTACCGTGGTCCTTAAACCAGGTACTGGTAGCTTTGGCATGGTGTGCAGGTGCCAAGTCCTGTTGGAAAATGAAATCTGCATCTCCATAAAGTTGGTCAGCAGCAGGAAGCATGAAGTGCTCTAAAACTTCCTGGTATACTGCAGACCTCAGAAAACAAAGTGGACCAACACCAGCAGATGACATGGCATCCCAAACCATCACTGTGGAAACTTTACACCTGACCTCTCCTCTCTTCCTCCAGACTCTGGGACCCTGATTTCCAAAGGAAATGCAAGATTTACTTACATCAGAGAACATAACTTTGGACAACTCAGCAGCAGTCCATTCCTTTTTGAAGTGAGATGCTTCTGATGCTGTCTGTTGTTCAAGAGTGGCTTGACAAAAGGAATGCAACAGCTGAAACCCATGTCTTGCATACGTCTGTGTGTAGTGGTTCTTGAAGAACTGACTCCAGTTGCAGTCCACTCTTTGTGAATCTCCCCCACATTTTTGAATTGGTTTTGTTTCACAATCCTCTCCAGGGTGCGGTTATCCCTATTGCTTGTACACTTTTTTCTACTACATCTTTTCCTTTTCCCTTCGCCTCTCTATCAATGTGCTTGGACACAGAGCTCTGAGAACAGCCAGCCTCTTTTGCAATGACATTTTGTGCCTTGCCCTCCTTGTGCAAGGTGTCAATGGTCGTCTTTTGGACAACTCTCAAGTCAGTAGTCTTCCCCATGATTGTGTAGCCTACAGAACTAAACTGAGAGACCATTTAAAGGCCTTTTCAGGTGTTTTGAGTTAATTAGCTGATCAGAGTGTGACACCAAGTGTCTTCAATACTGAACCTTTTCACAATATTCAAATTTTCTGAGATATTGAATTGGGGATTTTCCTTAGTTGTCAGTTATAATCATCAAAATTAAAATAAATAAAGATTTGAAATAAATCAGTCTGTGTGTAATGAATGAATATAATATTCACTTTTCACTTTTGCCAGTCATTGTCTGTGGTTGGTTTTTGAATTATTTAAATAAATCAACTTTTTAATGATATTCAAATATATGACCATCACCTGTAGTAATCCACAAAACTATGAATACATGTTTTTATATGTTTTTGTTATTATTTTGGAATAAATGTAAAATGCTTAAAAACATTAAACTGGTTAGATTTATACTTGGTTTTAATACATGTAACCCATTAATGTAAAACTTTTGAACAGAATACTTTTTTTTTCTTGTTTTGCTTAAATATCATAAATTTCCATTTGTGACCCTGGACCACAAAACCAGTCATTGGGGTCGATTTTTCGAAATTGAGGTTTATAGATTATCTGAAAGATATATGGTTTGTTAGGATCGGACAATGATTGAATCTGAGGGTGCAAAAAATCTAAATATTGAGAAAATCACCTTTAAAGGTATCCAAATGGAGTTCTTAGCAATGCATATTACTAATAAAAAAGTTTTAATATATTTACAGTAGGAAATTTACAAAATATCTTCATAGAACATGATCTTTACGTAATATCCTAAGTATTTTGGGCATAAAAGAAAAATCAATAATTTTGACCCATACAATGTTTTTTTTTTTTGTGGCTATTGCTACAAATATACCCCCAGTGACATAAAACTGGTTTTGTGCTCCAGTGTCACATTTATTACTGCCTTTCAGAAGCTACAGAAAATAGTTACGTTTCCCAGAAGACAAAATAAGTAAAATTGACCCCGATTTTCAAATTCAAAGAGTTTTCATCCCCAGCTCTTAATGCATGCTTTCAGCTGCTTTCATGGGCTGTAATGCTTGTATTATAGTGTGAAAGTAATAAAACACTGAATAAAGACAACAAAGTGTTTTATTTATAAATTCACAGTTTCTAATGGCACTACACTGCTGTAGTTACAATTGGAAAAACAAAATATAATCAAATACTGTGCAGTTCGTCCTCACAGATGATGAGATTTCACGTAGCGGACGTTTAAATAAATCAGGCATCCGTCCCGAGAGGGCGCTGTACCGGGGAACGCCTGGGGCCAAAAAGCACTTGTACAAGGTGTGGTGTAGAAAACAAAGGCATGTGGAGCTCTCCAAAGTGCACAGGAGACACACACTCAGCGGTCTCTACTCACTGGTGTACTGGAAAGAATCATCAACATACATCGACAAACTCCACAAGCATATATCAGTTCCCATTCAAAAAGGAGAAAGGTAGTGAAACATTTTAAAGTGAAACATGTAGCATGGAAATCACAGAGATGGTCCATCGCACGCCAATCCCAATCTTTCCCTTTTATTGAAATCGTGATGTGAATTCACATTCTCTAAACCCCAGAGTCTGATTAAAGGTTAATGACGGGATCATCTGCGTGAAAGAAAACACTTACAGTCTTACACAACACACAGATCTGACACAGAGAAACTCCACTGGGATGTCAAATGGTCTCTTGGATGCATTAAAAACAACTAAGAAAGAAGCGAACACACACACAGAAAGTGTGTTAAGATGGACATGAAGTGTGTGAAGAGAAGATGCGGGATACACACACACACACACAAACTTCACATGAACGTGACGGACAGGACAGACCAGACGTTTTCATGATTTACATCGAATCCAGTTACCCAAAGTTAGTCCGAACAGATCCAGAGTAAATCCCAGCCAGAAGCTGAGCCAATCAGATGTACAACATCTCTATGATCACGTTATGAGCAATAACAATTGATATGAATGCAAAATAAAGTTTAACAAGTCAAAAGCAGAATCCAGCTTTCTTGAATTCAACTTTAGAGAACAGGAAGTTGTGTTCCGTACCATTTGTGTGTATCTGTATTAAATCTCTTATATGGGGGGGGGGGGGGGGGGGGGGTCACTGTATCTCATATATCACATGACCTTGATCTCATAGAGCCCGGATCACATTTAAATAAATAAATACATAAATAATTACCACTAAAATAACAGAATGTCCCCTACAAACTCCCCGTGTGTTTATATATAAAGCATGTAAAAATGTCTTTTATTTTTTATTTTTTTATCAAGGATCCACTGAAGAATGAAGAAAATGAGCTGTAAACATGCTTGAGATGCACAATATGAACATGTTGATATATGAGTGTGTGTGGGTGTGTGTGTGTGTGAGAGAGAATGTTCAGGCCCAGCCTGGACTCATTGGTCAAATTAGATTGTGATTCGAATGGTAGAGAAAAAAAAAAAAAAAAAACACACCTTAATTTGGCTCTAAAAGACAAAATGACAGAATTAACATGGACTGGATCTGTTTTTCATTCCGCTCTGTTCACTGGATTGAAGCCCTGTGCTGTGTGACATCACTGGTCCCACAAACCAACCACAGACAACGACTGGCATGATGTCACACAAACACTCACATGTACAAGAATACCATATCCAACCAGGAAGGAAAAAAAGAGTGAGTTAGCCTTAAAGAGACTGTGAAAGAGCAACTGGAGACCTGAGGGTCATGTTAGTGTAAAGAAACACGCTGAATGTTGTAAGTCTGCCACCTGTAAATCAGCCTAAACTCCTGGTCACCTCTGCAACATCAAACCAAGTCAATACTTGTTCATGTTTGTCAGTTAGAACTTGCCCAGAAGTATAAAAAAAATTAAAGGGAATAATGAAAATGATCCTGAATGAAAAAAAAAAAAAGGCACATAACCAAAGTTCAGAGAACCAGGATGTAGTGAAGACGGCGTCAGGATCAGCGCTCACAATGAAACTTCGCAATGTTGGAATGAGAAAAAGAAAAAAAGGTGGCGTGAAAACTCAAACTCGTCCCGTTACAGCTGTCCTTCCGAATGTGGCCACGCCCAGCTCCGCCTTTCCCTTCATGAGCTCCTCCAGCGTGGGCATGACGGTCACAGGAAGTGACAGGATCTCCCCCACGCGCCGGGCCTCCTGCTGCTCAGCGTTCTTGGACTTGCGGCGTTTCAGAGACCTCTTCTCTATCTTGCTCTTGGCCGGAGAGAGGGTCGGCGGCGGCGGCGGTGGCTCGCTGTTGCACAGGGTGGGGTCGTGTCCGTTCATGGAGGGGGCGCTGCTGAAGGACTCCTCAGACAGTGTTGAAGCAGAGCTCTCGGAGCTGCCCTCTGACACACAGTCCCTGGATGAGCAGGTGGATGCGTAGCCGTTGCACGTTGACGGCAGGAATAGAAGAGAAGATGATGATGTTTCACCGTTGCATCTGAGCTCACCATTAACACCCGTCACTGAGGGGATAGAGGCCTGGAGCGTCTCCACTCCTTTTGTCTTGCAGCGTTTCTTCTGAAAGACACAGGGAGGAATGACTTCATGTCTAAATTATGCATTCAGAGAGTTATTTAAACACCTAAAGCCACAGTAACCGTCTTTGTGCTGAGTGAGTATAAACAAATATATATATATATATATATATATATATATATATATATATATATATATATATATATATAGCGGCAAACACTTAATCAGACACTAAGAATAGAGAAACAGAAATCAAGTGACGGCACAACAATACAATCACTATGATCATGTGAAGATCCACGTGAGAGCAGAGAAAGTTGAGGCCTGTTCACACCAACATAAATGTTTGGAGCATTTGAATGAGCATCTGGTAATGCATCTGTTCAGTTACAATGTGTTCTAATCAATCCTCCATCACAGGACATTGTTAACTTAAAAAAAAAACAATAATTACTTTTTAAATTAAAAATTAAGGTGAAAATAGAAAAATATAAAACTCAAAAACTAAAATAATATAGAGACGATATTAAAATAACACTGACAGTTGAATGGCAGAGGAAGAATCTCAAACCAGCTTCTGTCTCTGTCCTCTCGTATTTGGTGTTGCTGGATTAACACTGAAGAGAATCTGAATGGCTGTTTAAAAACATGTAAATACTGTTTGACTGTAGCAAAGTTGTGTACCGGGGTATTTCTGCTTTTTTATGAGCATCAGTTAATGACAGAGCGTGAATAAGCATTTTTATTCAGCAGTCTTCCGCTTTTTTTTTTGCATTGGTATGAACAGACAAACTGCATGTAAAAATCATACCAAATTTATCAGTATTGGTCTGAACAGGCCTTTACTATTAGATTCCAGCATAAAGTTTTGAAAAAGTTATTCTTTGGGAAACAAGCTAAACCTTGAAAGAATCTTATGAAGTGATTCTTCCAAATAAACTGGTCAAAATGACCCAAATCAGTGTCATGTGTGGCTTTGAATGAATTAAATGACTTATTAAATGTGACTGTTACAGACTGACTACCTTTTCATTATTAACAGATTAAAGTAGAAACGAACAGTGACTGTTTTGTATTTAAGGTAGATGGAAATTGAATCAATGCAATTAGTGACTGGATGAAAAAATAGAGCTAAAATTGTAGGATAAATTATGATAACATAATATCAATGTGATATTAAAAATGTTTGGGACATTTGTTGTGTATAGAGTTATGTTCAATGGAATCTGAATCCTCAGTCAGCAGAGAAACGGTTAACTTCACGTCCGGTCAGACAGACTAACTGGAAAGAGCTGCGTTCCAAAACACTCACTGCTCTTCACATTTACTGAAGCATTTCTGTTTAAGTTTTATTTAATTAATACAGTTCTTGCAGATTGATAATCTAACTGAAAACTGGAAAAAACTAAGAGCTGCTAAACCAGCAGTGAGTGGTTTTGAAAGCCCGCCTCAGTCCCACTACTGTCATGAACACACAGCGGCCCAAACAAACTCCATACCTTTTTCTCTGGAGAAAACCTTAGAGGTTCTACAATGTACAAGTCATCAGGACCTACTAAAGAGGGGAGAGAGGGGGCAGGTTAACGGAATGGTATGGCAAACGATAACACAAGCATGAAAGCACTTGCAAGTAGTAGCACAGGTTACACACACACACACGTTAAAATAAAGGTTTTCTGCTGTTCTTCATGGATGCAACTTATTCAATTGTAATCTGCCTTGTGGAGTCCTATTTCACACTCGTTTCATTGTCAACAAAGTCTGCATGTGGTAACCATGGCTGCAGCATCAGTTGTTAGCATAATGCTGTCATTTGCATGCATTTGAAAGTCAAGTTTGTTTTGCATATCTGTATATGCAATACTTAGTAATTCATTAAATGTACCACTTTTTCCACTGCTACTACTTGCAAATGTCCAACATGTGCCAGCCAAAAGCATCATGTGCTAAAAATATCCAACCTTATGCCTTATGAACACACTCCACACACACACACACACACAATGCTGCAGCAAAATGTGATTGGAAAAAATGGAACAAGCACAGGGAGGATATGGCATTTAAAGTAGTGAAGACAGTTCAGTTTTTCATATTCGTTTTTCTGAATTGTTCTTACATATTAGAGTTGTCATTTGATTTCAGATTTTCATCTAATTACTGCACACATCACTTACAAATAAAATGACTGAAAATATTATAAATATTATAGTACTTACTGTATTACATATCAATTTTATTATACTTTTAAATATATCTAAATATGATTGTCAATATAACAAGTCATTCCTTTACTTTGAGAATCAATACACTGATTTAAAAAAGAAAAGAAAATTACACTCAATTAACGAGTTTTAATTTAGTTTTTGGCTTGTAAAAGAAATCGTTTTTTGCTTAATACATCCCATATCTGATCATTTAAGACACTGTTGACATTCAATTACAAAATCACACTGTGCGCCAGTAAAGGTCACGCTGATATTGAATTATCGCCAGACACTTAGGAACTAGTGACAGCTGGACCCAAAACTAGATCAAGCTGTAATGTGATTCGTGTGCTATTTAACACTAAATGACTAATTCTTCTGAGAGCAGCAGCCAAAATGAAAGCACACAACGTAAGAAGGTGTGACGTTAGTGGGCAGTATCTTGGGTTTTCATGCTGTGAGAAAGGAATATGGTGGATTTGAGTCTGGCTGAAAAAAGACACAGGATGTGAAGAACCAGAGCAGAGTAAAACAATGTGAATTACATCAGAGAAGGGGAGGAGTTAGAGAAAAAGAGAGAGAGAAAGAGAGTGCGAGAGAAAGAGAGAGAGAGAGAGAGAGAGAGAGAGAGAGCGCGCTCTGGCATCATAACTCTCTTCGGTGTCAAAGGTCACTCTTACCCTCTGACGTGGGCAGTTGAAATGACTTTGAACGAACGAGAGGACAAGAAACTCTCCGTTTCAGACTCATATCATCATATGAGGAAAAACACCTGAGAATGAGAGAGAGATATTAATACTAAATATATTCTACTCAAGTGTCCAAATAAAGATGTGAACGTCCTGATGCCTGATTGATGAAAAAGCTCAAAATACCAAATTCTGTGAAATAAAAATCTTGTGTAACATGAACAATTTTTAAATGGTACTGTATGCAGTTACATTATTGTCACAAAAGGTTAACTTCCAACTCCTGTGCTTGCTCAGCAAGATAGCTCCGCTCATCAAAAGACTCATCAATCAGTCTTAAGCCCATGCGTTTTCAGTTTGAGTCAACTCTTTCAAGCTGTTTGACTGACTGACTGACTGCAGGGCCTCTAGAGAACTCCTTGCTGCAATCCTGAGAAGCCACTGTGTTCATGTATTGCGTTATGAATTCTGCACACTTGGTGTCTGTGTTATACCTCTTAGGGCTGGGGTAGTGGTTGCTCATGGGAATGCTTGAGCTGGTGTTGTGACTGGGCAAGCTCCTGCAGCATTGCATACAGAGCAGCAGACCCAGCATCAGACACAGGATCAGAGACAGCACCAGGTAACTCTGACTGTCAGACACCTACAACACACAGTGAACCTTATGAATATAGATTATTGGGTGGGCCAAACATTAGATGGGTTAGGAATGAGGAGAGAAATGCCAACCTCTCGCTGTAGCTGAGCAACAGTGTCAGACAGGTTCAGCAGGATCCTGGTGGCATTCTCCAGCTGGCTCTGTAACATCTGTATAGACTCGGTCTGTTTCTGGTCCTAAATACACACACAGTTGGAAACCGTTATCATACATGCTACAGTTGCACCCAAAGTTGTCTGTTTTCTTGGCCAGAACTTGCACATTTGTCCAAGAACATTTTATTTTGAAGTTAAAAGAATAGGAAAAGAACAGAAAATGAGAAGAAAAAAAACAAGTACCGTATTTTTCGGACTATAAGTCGCACCCGAGTATAAGTCGCATCAGTCCAAAAATACTTCATGATGAGGAAAAAAACATAAGTCGCACTGGACTATAAGTCACATTTATTTAGAACCAAGAGAAAACATTACCATCTACATCCACGAGAGGGCGCTCTATGTCTTCAGTGTAGACTACAGGAGAACTCAGCAGCATTAGAGCGCCCCCTCGCGGCTGGAGACGGTAATGTTGTCTCTTGGTTCATTTGTCTTAGCTCATTTCTCTTGGTTCATGTCAAATTAACTTTGATAAATAAGTTGCACCTGACTATAAGTCGCAGGACCAGCCAAACTATTAAAAAAAGTGTGACTTGTTTTCACTTCAGTGTTGACACTGCTGTTCAAATGTTTGGGATGTGTATGATTTGGGATGTGTAAATTATACCACTAATAATTGTAATAATAAATGTTCCTTTAGCAAATTAGCTTAATTAGAATGATTTCTCAAAGATCATGTGACAGTGAAGACAGGCACAATGAATGCTGAAAAATCAGCTTTAATATTACAGGAATACAGTTTAGTCAAAAACGCAGTTAAATACAGAAGAAAGTATATGTGTGTGTGTGTGTGACTGTATTTTTGAGCCTTGGTGAGCATAAGATATAAGATAACCCTAACTGACCCCAACATATTGAATGGTAGTGTATTTTCCTATTGAAATATGATCATTTATTTAATAAAGTACCACTGTAGTCACACTTTCTCAAATGTCGTGTCCAAACACATTTTGGGGTCCAAGCATGTTGCAGTATCAAAGTTTATTAAAAAAGCCCAGCTCAAATTCCTAATGTTCTGTGTGACTGATAATGACCTGCTCTTCTGCGATTCTGGAGGTGTTCTGCAGTTTGATGATGGTCTTGTTGAAAGCCCGCTGCATCTCCTCCATCTGTTTACGATACCTGAGAGACAGCAGAAGGGGTCAGTCAAACAACGTGCCCCACTATGATCATTTTCGGTTTGTGTATCTGTGTGTTTTTACCTCTGGCTGAGCTCCTCCAGGTATCTGCTGCTGAGGGACATGTTCATTTCTAGCGCTTTAATCCTGTTATTCAATCTCATGAACACTGATTCCTTCTGGTTGGATCCGTGCACCTGATTCCCGTTTCCATTCCCTTGGCCCATTTCTGCTGAATGTTGCTGCTCTGCGTAAAATTCTCCGGCGGTGCGGTGTGGGAGCAGAATGTCGTCAACAGTCTCCTCTTGTTGAGACAGAGGGGCTTCAGAAAGCTCTGGTTGGGTGGCCACAGCACTGTGGTGAGGATCTTCAACCCCTGCAGTCCTGCCGATATCTGAGGCCTCTGGAAGTGGAACGGGAAGTTCAGTAGGAGGTGGGATATCAGCGGGGCGAGTGTGGGTGGGCAACGGCTGAACCGTCTGCTCTTTGGTGGCGATGGGGAGCTCCAATTTGGGAGGGTCTGTCTCTGGGCTGTGGGGTTCAGTGGTGGTGGTGGAGGAGAGCGGAGAGGAGGCAGCACTGGGAGAGAGGAGGCTGTTGGTGCTGCTGACCGGAGTAAGGGTTTCTGGGATGTCCACCAGGTACTGCGGATGCTGGTCCACTGGCTCTCCCGTGGGCAGGGACTCTGGGATGTTTTGGGTGGGGGTGTGGGAGAAGCTGTGTGGGGGAAGGGTGGAGGTACGACTGGGCTCTAAAAGAATTGTCTCAGGTGGGGGTTCCTGCTCTGGGACTGCAGATTCCTCACTGGAGGACCGAGGGAGAGAAGCCACCGTTTCAGTAGGGGAAATCCTCTCGGCCTGTGCCTGAGAGGGTTGCTCTGTTTCTGGAAGTTTCTCAGAGGGAACAGGGGGCTCTTGGGTTGGGGTGGTGTCAGGGAGGGACTGCTGAGGGGTGGTTTGAGTGTCTGTGTCGGTGTGTGTGTGCTGTGCTATGTGGCGCCGGTCTCTACGCTGGCGCTCTAGTGCTAATGCTGCTGAACAGTAGCAGTAGAAGTGTTCGTGCAAAGAGCCCAAACAGGACAAAGTGGAGAGGTGGCCGCAGTATGTGGCGCTCTCCTGCTCCCACAACAACTCGGTACTTTTCTCCTCCTCTTGCTCCTCCTCCAGCAGGGTCACCGTTGGCTGGGTGGCCTCTTCTTCCTCCTCGATGAGGATGACGATACGGCTCTCCTCAGGTGGAGGTTCTGAAGGAGCCTCAGGAACAGGAACATCTAAGTCCTCCTTCACTAGAGTGGGATCCAGCTCAAGGACATCCAGCCTGGAGATATGAAGACCAAGAACGTTAGTACTCAAATCTCTCATTTCATTTTAAACCAAGGTTGCACAACGTTTGTTAGTTATGAGCAGGACCACTCAGAATGTGAGCTCCTCAGGTTACTGCAGAACTGAAATGCCAGTCACAGCTCAATTCCTTGTATGTTAATTTTTTAAAGATACATTTCATCCAAAGATGAAAAATTCTGTAATTTTATGAACTGTGGAAACGTCTCCAAGAAGCTTCAAGAGAGTTTTGATAAAAGATTGTTTATATCAGTTAACTAAATAAAATCAATATTTGGTGTGACCATCCTTTGCATTTAAAGCAGCTTTTGTCCTAGGTGCACTTGTGCATTTGTTTTTCAGGTAGCTTTGCAGGTAGGTTTCTTGAAGTGTCTTGGAGACGTTGTCACAGTTCTTCTGGATTTAGTCTCCGTTTTGTTCTGTTTCTTCATGTTAATCCAGACAGACTGGATAATGGTAAGATCAGATCTCTGTGTAAAGCACTGGCTGTTGTCAGACTCCTTGTGCAAACAAAAATCTCACCGGATTATTACAATTAATGGCAAAATTAATGTTTGGGAATGTGAACTGATATTTCCTACTGACACACTACAGTAAACATTAGAAATAACTGACTTAAAACCATTTTCCAGCTGGTGAAAATACTAGTCTTCTGATAATTTTGGCCATCACTGTATTACAAATGCTGGCTTGACAACTAAAAATTCAATTTGGGGCACTAAAATTGCAAAAACTAAAACTAACGTAAAATAAATTACAGCTATACAGAAATATTTCAAAAGACATTAAAAATGAATGACAGTGATAAACCAAATAAAATTACTGAAACATAACTAAAAATAAACCTAAATAAACCTAAAAAAAATGATAATAAATCTTTTAGAAGAATATATGCATGAAAACATTCAGTGATAACAGAATAATAATAAAATACTGAATTGTTAAAAGTAATTTTATAAAGCAGACCAACTGATTTTAGTGAAAAGAACCATCTGTTCACAAATCAAAGCTATTTCTCTCTTAATGCCAAGTAGGGCAAGATTTTGCAATTAATATTAATAAAAAAAAGTTCAATCAAGAATGTGTTTGTAAAAAATAAAAAAAAAAAGGTGAATTTGCTGAAAGGGTGTGAGGTTCATTAAATGAGAGAACTAAATACTACTCACTGAACTAAATATTTTTGGCTAATTTGAACAAGATTTTAGCTACCAACAGGATTATTCTTAGCATGTTTAAATGCACACTGCATAATTCAGCAGACTGAGTCTGACTCTGAGCCTGGTTTTGCTCAGAGTTAATTAAAGTTAATTAAAGTTTTAGAAGCTCCTACTGTATTAGAGAAAGGATTCGGTGGTTGATTTGGTATGTGAGCAAACAGTTCAAACCAGTCTGTGCTGGAATACGCTTACTAGCTTGGGGATCAGTATTGAGAAGGCATTTGGGGTTTTAATATGCTGGATGAGTAGGGTGTGTGTGTGTGTGTGTACGAATGAGACTCACGTAGAGGGCTGTTCAGTAGGTTCTGGAGTGAGTGTGGTTTCTGCTAATGCCTGGGTGACGTTTTCTGTCCCAGAGGAAACATTTCCTGAGTAAGATGAGAGAAAGAGCAAATTTGACAGTGAGAAAAGGAAAAAGAGAATATGAATGAACATTGGTTTCCATACTGCCCTTCCACAACACAAAGAGGGCTATTGTTCAGAGAAAAGCATCCAAGATTAAACACAAAAAACACAAAAGTGCCCTTAAGTAGCAACAGGTGATGATCTCGAGAGCCTTAATTATATAATGCTAGAAATGGTTTCAATTTATCCAGAACAACAAGGACATAAAAAAAGCTTTGGAATGTCAGTCATTGTGCCACAATGGCATTTTCTGAATTCTTGTCACATACTGAGTCAGTCTCTGTGACAGTGAAGATTACATTATCTAGAGTTACTCTCTATTATGTGAGTTTGTAAAACTATAAGCCATGAGTGCAGTAGAAAACATCCAAAAGATTAGGAGGACACTTTTCAAGAATGTTAAATATGGGACTTCATTGTCACTCATCTAGTTTTCTAAAAGGCAGGTGTCATATTATAAAGACCAACTGTGCATTTTTCAATTGAACAACCTTCTAAAAGCTATTAAAATATCATTTTCACTGGCTAAAAAAAATGACTTCTAAATTGTCAAAATGTACAGGAGGATGTTAGTCTGAAAATACTAACACTGCCAGTATGTTCACTCAGTGGGAATCGTTCATTCATTTTTGTTGGTAAAAATTTGATCAGGTGATTCAATTTTGTGTTATTTTATATCAATAAACTGTACTATGTATTTTGGTAATATATTAGCGATCAATCACCATTTTTATCAAGAAACAAAATGGCCCATAGCGTGCTTTCCTTTTCCAAACTTAATTTAAACTTTCAGCCATCCACTCGAAAGCAATCTCTCAAGGGCCACAGCAAAAATATCTTGTTAAACTTCTTTCTTTTAGCCTCCTAGTTTATACTGTCTATGGTCATGATACAGAGAAGCAGGGTGTTTTTAAAATTCACTGCTGCTTTTAGGAAAGCCAAATGCCTGTTTGAACAGCATTTTGTAGCAGCCCTTTCTGGGAGACACACACACACACACACCCTGGGAGAGTTCGATGCTGGCAAGCGCAGCTACAGAACCCATCAAAGAAGTGCTTTCACTGCCAGGCCTCACAGTTCCAGCACTGTTGGCATGGTGAAAGCCCTCACTAGTCACAAACAGCTGCCAAGCAGAGACTCAGAGTACAGACTCAGGACTGGGTGGTTTTAATATCCAAGCTCGAGGCAGAGATCAGGTCCGTACCTTCCATTTCAGCTCCGTCCTCTAGTTCTGGCTTCCCTCCTAGCACATTTGCTGCGATGTTGTTTACCATGTTCAGGATGGCGTCTAAAAGAATCCAGAGGAAAACACTAAAAATGTAACATTTATATGCATGGAACAGGGGTAAATGTCACACAGTGCCAACACACAGGCTGATTTGTTTTCTACAATTCACCAAGCCAAACACAATGCTCTTAAAATATAATGATCATTGGCCAAAAATGATGAACATTTGAATTATTAAAGCCAATCTGTCTATATACATGTTGCGAGGTAAAACTAGTAGAACACTTTAATCTTTGGAAAATGTAATTTGGTTCGTTCTACCAATTTCGTCTGATCATCATTAAATTCTGTATGTTTTCTGACATTAATTGGCATTACTGCCAACAGAAGTGCATTTGTTCAAGGACTGTTTATTATTAACCGCATAAATTCTCCATAGTTAATGTGTTGCAAATCTGCATTAAAAAAAAAAGTATTATATTCCACTTATTGAGCTTTGGTGATGTTTAACTGCATTAAACAATTACCTTTATGCATAACAATATTATTTTAAGGTTAATTATATAAATAAAGTATTTTGAATAGCTTTTACTTTATACTTAGTTTTTTTTTTTTTTTTTAGGATTTTGTTATGTGCTTTAGTCATTTTTATTAGCTTTTAGTATTTCTATTTAGCTACATTTTATTTTAGTTTTTGTAATTTTAAATAAAATAAAACTTATATATATATATATATATATATATATATATATATGCATGAAATCAAAAGCAAAAGCAGAATATGGAGGAACAGCACATACTTGTAGCAGAGCCCAGCAGATTCTTCGACGTCTTGTCCTCTGATGGCAGGTAGCCGGGTGGGTAATCTGTTAAAAAGACAGCATTAGCCAAATGGACATACACAACAAATACAGGCTTGTGTCTAAATTAAATGATTAAATTCTGCCATACAGTATATCTATCTATTAATACTGTACTATTTAAGCTCTCTGTGAGCAATCATTTAGAGAGATGATCTCACCATAGTCTTCATCCAGGTACTCGGCTCTCTCTGATGTGTACTGAGAGTCAGCGATCTCATCATACTCCTCCACCATACTGGTGCCAAACACCCTGGTATACACAAAGATACACATGAGCAACACAAAACATTAGATACTTGCAAGTAAAAGAGTTAGAAAGAGGATAAGGATTAAAAACAGCATGGGAGAGCCGGTTGCTAAAAATGACACCATGTTCCTGTATTAACGTGAAGAACAAACAGCCCTTGGAATGATAAGAGACTGTAAGGCTTCAGAATAAGAAATATTAACAAAAGCCACTTTGATCAACAGCATAACTTATCTCGGACTTCTACAAAACAAATATAATCACTGCCCTTTGCCCAGGTTAGTGGGGGTCTTTAAAAACATGTTTTATAGCCCCTGTTCAATCCTCAAGGGGCCACGTACAGAGGAGAAAACAGACATCCAGTAAAATGAGCAGTTTTAGAGATCAGAGGGAAGTAGGATTTCGGAATAAATGTCACTCGGCAGATTAGTACACATTCACAAGGGTTGCCACATGATGCCTTATAATACAATTTGTTTCATGTGGCTTGTAAAATTGCACAATGACCAGAAAGTAACTACTTGTGGTTCTCAATTTGGATCTGTTAAGATCAGAACTAAAAAGCTAACAAAATGTTTAGAACAAGTGTGGAAAGGACTTTTATTTTTATTTTTCATCCCTGTATCTGGCTGTAGTGTTTTGCTTGCCTCTCACAGTATAGTACAGTACAGTAATTTCCTTACAGTGGGACAATATGTCTCTCATAGAGTGTAGCCAGAACAGCCTCTTTATGGGCCTCCAACCAAGATTAAATCTCCTGCCAATGCAAACGGACCTGAGATGAGCCTGAGGCAGGATAGAGATCAACTCAATTCAAGAACTTGCCTTTTGAAACTTTTATAAAATCATGTGTCCTTTCTCACAGTCAGTGAAAAGGGCAATGCAAGTACACAATTGTTAAATCAGAAGTGACCTGTTTTTATCATTACTGCATTATGCTGCTGTGCAGTATGCATTGGTTTCTGAAAGCTCATGACATTATTTTTTTGCATCTTTCTGTATAACCATTTTTTGTGTATGTATATATATATATATATATATATATATATATATATATATATATATATATATATATATATATATATATATATATATATATTTTTTATTTTTTTTTTATGAAGGAAAAAATACTTAATTTCATGATGCATACCAAAAACATTACTTTCATGGCATGCATTAGACCAGAAACATACTTCATGCAAGTATGCAAACACCTATTGTACATAACATACTACCATTCAAATGTTTGGGGTCATTCCAACTTTTTGTTGAAAGAGAGAAAATACTTTTATTTAGCAAAGGCACAATGATGAAAACTGTTAGTAAAAATGTAACAAATTTCAACTGTAAAAATAAATACGGTTCTTTAAACTTTAAATGCATCAAAAAATATAAATGTATCATGGTTTACACAGAACTATTAAGCAGCAAACCATTATCAATGTTTCTTAAGCAGCAAATCTGCAGATTAGAATGATTTCTGAAGGATCATGTGACACTGAAGACTGGAGTAATGACTGTTGATAAAGACCAGCTTTACCTTATCAATAATATATTTAAATAGGAATTTAAAATTCCAAAACATATTTCACCATATTACTGTATTTTTGATCAAATCAATGCAAAGAGTATAAAAGCTAACAGTGACTTCAAAATCATTCAAAAACTCAAAATAAATGTATTGTCTTCTCACTTTTGGAACTGTAGTGTACTTGTACATACTGTAAAAACTCAACTGAGTATTAACATATAATTTAAATATCTGTGCTATTACACAGACACACCAAGTGTTCTTCAGCTAGTGAGCAATATAAATATTTACAACAGAAGACGACACTTTTGTTCTAATACACATTACAGAGCTCTTTGTGGTCATACGGAGTATGCAACACATACCTTCACCGCACTTTGAATGAAAAAACATCAAGCTTATGTGCATCTGGGAGTTCACATAGGTTTCAGTCATGTTACACACAGTATTGGAATTGTCCCAATTCTATTCCAGTAACATTAATCAAACACACCTGATCAGGCTGAGTGGACAGAAGTGTTCAGAGCCAAAGTGGGAGAGCAGCTCAACCTAAAAAAAAAAAAAGTCACACTCAAACATGGTCTTACAACAAAACCAATGCTTATTTTACCTTCTTACAAAATATAATAATGTCCGCTTAAACATTGTCCCAATAATGTCAAACAAAACTTAACAAGAATGAAGTGCTGATGTATTTGTAAAGCGTGATGTTTCCAGTGTGAGTGTGAGAAAACATGTATGTCACTGGGTTGCAGGCTCACATACTTTAAAACAAAGCAGCACTGACAAGATCTAAGAGAGAAGAGCGCTAACCTTTATGTATTTGATGAACATCTGATGCAGGAGGAGAAAGCAGAAACAAAGAAAAACAGAGAGGAAGGTCAGTATAAAAGACTTGATTACTGCTGTAGCAAGTCGAGCATTTCGAACGGTTCTTGTCTGCTCTGCTTTCATGATTTGAGCAGAAGTATAAATGCAGGAGGAAGCCAGCTGAGGCAAAGGCTGTGAGCAGGAGCACAAAGTTGGAAATACAGCAGGGGAAAACAAGTAAACAAAAACACTGACATAATAAACATCACAAAAGTCAAGCAGAGCATGACAGAACAGGTTTATGGCGGCTCAGTAATGGCAAAGTATTGTGGGAATCCTCCATTAGATCAATGGCACCTCCTGACATATGTTAACAGGTAATTATATAATCAACTTACAAATCAGAATGAGTGAAGAGGAAAATTCTGATCAAATGTAAAGCACACACTGTACTTAACTGTTTCACCCGAAATGCTAATTTATTTAGCTGTTTGTTAAAAAAAAATGTCTTGGCAAATGTTAAAGTGAATGTGAATTCTACTCAATGTGTTTCTACCCAAGCACTCATCTCTTAATACACTGATATATATATATATATATATATATATATATATATATATATATATATATAGATAGATAGATACACCAACTTTATATGCAAATCAATAGAAGGTTATGAGAGTGTTTTTAGCATCGTACACATATATACAGTCACGAGACTCTCAGGCCTGAAGGAAGGACATGGCTTTCCTCATATGTCCTGACTGTCCCCCTTTCTCAGCCTCTTATTCAGTTACCTTAAAAACACACTTTGTAAATATAATCCCATGTTATTTAGATCATATGTGACAGAAAAATCATGTGTGATCCCTTTTAAGTTGCTCATGTTTCAGACATTACAGTTTATAGATACACACACTTATGTCAGAGCACATATCACTGACATCATGCTCTTGTGTTTAATACTTTGATACTATTTATACTTAATACTGTGATGCATTCTGCCCCACAAACAATCCTTTTTCCATATTATATATATATATATATATATATATATATTTATTTATTTATTTATTTATTTTTTTTTCGATGTTCTAAGGAAATTCTAAATTCACAAAGATTATATATTCCGCTCTTGCAAACTAAAAGCATGGTATCTACTAGCTACTATCTACTATCACAAAACTTGCCTTTCTTAGTGGGACATTATGAAAAAACATCACACTGTACTGTGCACAGCTTTGCAACTAAGTTGTACGATAACGAAACACGCCCTTCTAGAATCTCCACTCTCAAGGAAATTTCACTATCACGTAGCTTTGGAAAGAACAATTCATTTTATTAAACTGTAGCGACTGGCACCCCTTTTACCTTTACATATTTGGCATAAAGTTGCTCGTCCAGAGGAAAGCTCTGTACTGTGCGTTCATCACGGGCGTGAAAGGTGCCCAGCTTGATCCACTTATTGGTCGGATACCTGAATTTGAGAAACAAATTTTAAAGAAAATTTTAAGTTGGTGTTTATATAACGCAGTCTCCCAACCAGTACGATTTTAAAGACATGCAATTTGTCTGTTCACACCAAAAAAATTTGGAATGACACAATCAAAACCAACCACAACATATTCAGTGTTTAATGTGACACAGGATTTCGGACAAATGAGATTTGACTGCAGTCTGTGAAATGTGCTGTGGTTGGTCGAGACAAAAACTCATATGGTATTGTGGGAACACAGTGTACGTCTATGTGAGAGATGTTACCTGTCACTTATAGACACAAGGAAATCTTTGGGTGTAGAGGAGAACAACTCAAAGTTTGCAATATCCAGCTGCTTCACCTGGATTGGCTCACAGAGCTCAATAACAAACCTGTATTTGAAGATTTGATAGAGATAGAGGAAAGACAGAAGAACCAAAGGGGAAATTCATTTAACATCAAGTAACATTTGCTGAAACAAAAACTACTAATACTGAAACAAACGGCAAAGCGAGAAATCAACGTCCAATTTAATGTATTTATATTATTATTAGATTGTATTTTATATATATATTTATTATGCCATGTCTCGTCACTATTTCTTTTTTAAGGTTTTGAAACCACTTGTTTTGCCTACACTTGTTCATTTTAGATGGTCTTCCAGTGCAATAATATTTATATTACATGTAATTAGTATTGCTCAATTATAGTTATAATCAAGATTATTATCTCAAAAAACACAATTATTCATCACAATCTGATTCCTTTGTCCTTTCACATAAGCACAAATCAAAATCAATCTCAAATCATACACAGGGTTTATTTTCCTTGATCTAATTTCCCCATTTTTTTTTTCCATTTATCAAATATATCAACACATACATTATGAAAACAGTTTAAAACTTTAACAATCTTCTCTAGCCTATTGATATCTCATGGAGGCTTGTTACTGATGCAAGAAAACAAATGTCAAAAAATCAGGATAAATAACCAGTGAGCTAACATCAGAGACAATTATTAAGAGGCTAAATAATTATAAAATAATTCAAATGCTGTTTAAAAATAGATGAGCTTAGCACCACACATCAAGACATCTCAACGTACTAATAGTACTTGTATCTTTTTTAATAAGTCAGCTATCATTTACACAAATAAGAGAACAGCGAGTGTAAAAAGCATTTCTTCATTGTCTCTAAGCAGCTGCTGCAGTCTGTTTTTTTTTCTCTTTATCTGCAGTGACTCACCAGATTTTGGTACTGCAGGGGTTCAGCATATACAGATCCATGTTCTCCATCAGGATGGCAGATGTGCTCTGAAAACAAAACACACAGGCAAGCACACAAATGATTGTCCCATTTATGCCCCTGGTGAAATTCCTTCCATCTTTCTATCTGCCCCATATGTACCTTGGCCTCATTGTTGGCCGAGAGGATTTTGGCCCCACATTCGACAGAAGCGTAGTTATTCTTGAAATTCTTCTGGACCTTTTTGACTGGATGAGGGCTGCCGTTTGATGAAGTGTGCAGAGACTGACCTGAAACCAACATAACAGGTTACATACAGCTCTCCAGTCAAAATGTTTTACTCTTTAGCCTAGTATGTGAGTATGAGTGTCATACAGAGTGCAGGCTGGTATGTTGACCTGTCAATTACAGCAATAAAAACAAAAGAACGACTTATCTTCATGTATGCAAATAGCATGCAAGCATTCACTATCTGTCATGACCTTACGTGAAAACCTTTAGGGGGAAAAAAAGCTATTCATTAACACTGTGCTGATGACAAAAACAACCTGAAAATGCAACTTCATCATGTCTTTGCAGCAGCTGCAGACAATAAATTAGTTTTCTCTATTTGATTTAACAAATTTGTTTTTCGAGAACATTCTAGGACAAGCAGCCTGGGCTATGAAAAGCACCAATCCTGACCCAAAATATTAAAGAAACTGATCAAATTTCAGTTGTGTGATACTGTGAAGCATAATCCTCACTTGAACCCAAACACTATGTAGTTGAAGAGTTGCTCTTTAAGAGCTCTCTAGTTTTATTGTGTACTGCACCCGCTAATTAATGATCACAAGGGTCGATAACATACTGTTAGCCAGTGGTTTTTAATTAGTTGACATTGTGATTTGAATGTGCACACAAACACACCCAGAGATGTGAAACCCTGATGCACTAAAGCAAGGGTTTAATTGTTTAGCTTGAGCATGATGAGCAAATGAGCATGAGCTTTTGTTGCAGTGTACTGAAGCAATCCATTACAGCAGCTTACTTGTGTGTATACTGGGTTACGCAACAGTCACTGTGCTCGCCACTGAACCGACAAATGTGAGCAAGCAAAAAAAAAAAAAACTATCATTATAAGCAAGAACATGCAAAGGAGGGAAACAGAAATTCATGATAGAAAGACATCAAAAGAAAGGGAGAGCTCTGTGAAATCAAGCAGAAGTGTGTGTGAGTGTGTACTGATGCAGAAGCAGCACAGAGGCAGCCTGGTATGTGATGATTCACTGATGAACACGCAGCTCTGTGAGTCTGCACATGACCCAAAGCCATCTCTTACTTTTCTTCTCCTCTACTTCCATCACTTTCTTCTTCCACTCATCAAAAGTGGGGATGTCCTCTTTACTGGGTACAGGAGGGTCTGCTGCTCCCTCATGGTCCACCGCCTGAAAAAAACAAACAAAAAAAAGAACCTTTCACATTTTTTTTATTACAGTGAACAAACCACAACCCAACCTTCCTTGGTTTTTAAACTGTACAATGCCATTTTGTAAATTCTGTGTTTTCTATTTTAGCAGCATTATCCTGAGTAGTTACAGCAAACGTGAACCTGGTATTGGTCCAGAATCAACATAACTGTAAATAAAACATCAAATATTATATGTATAATATATAATAATAATAATAATATTATTATACAATTATGAACTGTTTGAATCCGTCAAAAAATAAATCCATCAAGAATTCCACAAAATATTGAACAGCACCGGTTTCAATTTCTTGAGTCACATATTAGAATGATCCTGCATCAAAGGAATGCATTTTATCATTAATATAATAAACATTAACATTTTTAACTGCATTTTTGATCAAATAGGAGACTTATAGACTTTGACATTATACATTTTACACAAAAGGGCAGTCTTTCCCTCTATCTCTTCATCCCTTTCCCTTTTTCTTGTCTCCCTCATCTCTACTCCTCTCTGGGAGTGTGTCAATGCCTAAATAGCAGTGCTGAGTGAGCACTTGGTTGATTAAACATTTACAAGGCTGTCCTGTGGAAAACAAACATGCTGATGTACTCTCTCAGGCTAACTCGCTCTTCTTCCTCTCCTCCACTCTTATGCTTTCTCTTCCATTTGCATCTTCTCCATTTAGGGTGTATGTGTCAGGGCAGCATTACGAGAGAGGAGGGGATGTGTTAGCTCTGCAGATCTCTAACAGCAGGGTGTGGAGAGCCTCACTGGTAATCGAATACAAACCCTTTCACGCTGTAAATAACAGGGGAAAAGGTAAGGAAGGAAAACTACGGAGTAGGAAAATGTAGCGGTTATTGTCATCATGCTCTTTTTGTTGGTGTACGCTTAGGAAAAACAAAACTATACAATATTTCAGGGCTTGAAATTGAAGTCTGGAGAAGTTTAAATGACATTTTCTACTCTTCTTGTCTCTGTATATTGAATATATAAAATAAGAAAGCAAAGCAGTGCAGCGCTGCTTTGTTTACAGCGGTAACCAAGAAAATGCTACAATGCTTTTCCATAGGCGTCACCTGCTGTCAGCGAGTGAATTTACATTCAGCCTGACTGCTATTCTTGTTTCGTGCTGATATGTAGCATAAAATTCAGTCAAATCCAATTTACATCCGAAACTGCTCATGTATGCAGCATCTTTGTTTGGATCATGAGTAAAATGCTGTGGTTGTGTCTAATTTTAGATGACTATAGATACAGATACAGCCTGTAATATAGCAAATTAACATCTTGTTAATGTACTTATATTTAAATTTTTCATCAGGATGTTCATCAGGATGTTCCCAGACCTTCCGCTCAATTGGCAGTTGTGATGCTCCTTAATATTCAGTTGGTTATCATACATTTTTGTTGGTGCTCCTATCTTCACCAGTGCTACCAAATAAGAAAGTAAAATGCAAGCCCTCAAACTGATACATAATAGTATGCAATCACAAGAACATACTACACTTATAAAAAACGATATTAAATGACTGTAATATTACTGGGTTTTATTTACCTTTTAAACTCTTTAATTTATATTTGAACACTTCATAGTATTTTTCAGCACATATAGTGTTTTATACACACCTGAAACAGAAAATTCCATTTTATTTTATATATATTTTTTATTATTAAAGTTAACAGTTTATTGAATATTTGACTCCATTTTTAAAAAGCATAATGCCATTAGTCATTTGTATTACAGTGATTTTACCATGTTTAATGGGGTTTATGTAATGCAATGCCTCTTGTGTGTATTTGCTTTCTCCCTCACTGTTAGAATTAATTAGCCATGTTAGATTAGTCTGACAAATAATGTGTGTGTACCTGCTGGCTTTTTGTAGGTGGAGGGATGCTGGCTGTCTGCCCCAGCTCTGTGAGGTCCAGCTCACTCGGGAGCAGAGAGGCCGTCGGGTCAACACTGGTCTCTGTACTCTCTTCTCCCAATGTGTCAGACTGGTTCTCTGCTTGATTCTCCGCATGTTCCTCCACAACACTATTAAGAGCAAGAAAACACAGCAGTGTCAAAGTCATATACAAAGTCATTCAAGTGACAAGCAGAAAAAGCGATAAACACTGTGCATAATGGCATTGGGGAAAAAATTAAGTGGTAAACCAAACTGCCAAAAATGAAATGATGAAATGAGAAATGAAAAACAGAGCAAGAGAAGACGTGGCCTGATGTGACTGAAGCAGCTCCGTTACTTGCTTGACCATTGGTTACCGAGTCACCTGATGCAACACGAGTGCTGGAGTTACCGTAATTACCTTGTAACCTGCGGTTTACCTGTTGCTCTTTACTCACCTGGTGAGCTTGGTGTCAAGGGACTGGCTGAAGGGGGGCACAGGGCCCACCTCACACTGACTGGCACTAGAGTTCTTTACAGGGGCATCAGGACGCGGAACGTCTAGTCCACTGAAGGAAAGAAATCAAATGGGGTTTACACCAAGAGAAAGGAAAATGGAGAGGAATGGGAGAGGAGTACTAATAGAATGGGATAGAAAGGATAAGAGAGAAAGTAATCTGGATCACGTATGGACTGAACATTTGTCCAGGATTCTATAGAGGTTCTCAAAGTACTGGTATAATACATTTTAAATCGTAAAGTGATATTGAATTTTTTGCATCCTTGTCGAAATGGAAGATTCGAAAACGCTCCGGTGTCAAGTCCGGTGAAAACAAGTCATAGCGGATTACTAAAGAAGGTGAGATCCACTGTGATGCAGTTGAAAAACGTCCAAAGTAGATGCCATATGAAGTCCATGAAGTGACGATTGTATGCTTTACTGATTCAGTTTATAAACGTGTGGATGCAGAAATGGATCACAGAAATGAAAATAAAATTGAATGAAAAAATTAAACAAAATGAAATGACAAACCTTTAAATTTCCCACCCTCTTCTCTCCCAAACGGCTGTGCTTGTACTCACCTGGAGGAGCTCTCGGAGGAGGTGACTGAGGTAGGTGAGGCTGACTCTGGGCTCTTCTGGAGTTCAGCAGGAGGTGCAGACGGGTCTTCTCCGTGCGGGACAGTCTGTGGGGGGGTTGGAGCAGCGGAGGCGTGGGCAGCCTGGTCCTCTGTGGCAGTGGCCTGTGGAGTTTCAGGGTCTGGCTGGGGCTGGGAGAGGTGCTGATTGAGGAGAGGTGCTGATTGAGGCTCTGTAAGTGTTGGTGCTTGAGTCGACTGTTGTTGGTCTGATTGTTGGGTGCTCTGGGGTTCTGGTTGCTGCTGCTCTTGCTGTTGTTGTTGTTGTTCTAGCTCAGGGGGAGCAGACTCAAGCTGAATCTGTGGCTCATCAAACACTTCTTCCAAATTCTCAGTCTACAATAACAGAAAGACAGATAAAGAGATTCACAATGAAGCAACAGAAGAAACAAGAGCTCGACTATGATTTGGTTGCAGACATAAGCTGGAAGATCACAACAATAGAGTCTGATTCTGGCAGTAAATCTTATTCTTTCTCTCCATAAGGAAGTTGATTTTTAACTGAAAACAGTTAAAGACAGACCCAATGTGAGCTACTTTGGGGAAGTCATGGCCTAATGGTTAGAGGGTTGGACTCCCAATCGAAGGGTTGTGGGTTCTAGTCTCGGGCCGGACGGAATTGTGGGTGGGGGTAGTGCATGAACAGCTCTCTCTCCACCTTCAACACCATGACTTAGGTGCCCTTGAGCAAGGCATCGAACCCCCAACTGCTCCCCGGGCGCCGCAGCATAAATGGCTACCCACTGCTCCGGGTGTGTGCTCACAGTGTGTGTGTGTGTGTGTTCACTGCTCTGTGTGTGTGAACTTCAGATGGGTTAAATGCAGAGCACAAATTCTGAGTATGGGTCACCATACTTGGCTGAATGTCACTTCACTTCACTTTCATTACTTACAAGGTTGTTAATGGACAGTATATGCTTTTGTTAAGGCTATTAGTCTGCATTATTTCAAATTATTTTTTTAAAGAGATAGTTCACCCAAAAATTACAAATCTGTCATTAATTAGTCACCCTCATTTTGTTGCAAACTTGTAAGACCTTCGTTAATCTTTAGAACAAAAATGATAATAAAGATAAATAAAGATATTTTTGATGAAATCCGAGAGCTTTCTGTCCCTGCATAGACAGCAACACAACTACATCTTCAAGGCCCAGAAACATAGTAAAGACATTGTTAACATTATAACACTATTTTAACAGTGTCCTTGCATGTTTTTGGTCCTTAAAAAAGTTTTAATTACGTTGTTGTCTATGCAGGGTCAGAAAGCTCTTGTATTTTATAAAACAAATATATATTTATATTTTTTTTTATATTTTTTTCTTCAGAATCTGAATGAAGGTAATTGATGACAGTTTCTTTTATTTTTGGATGAATTTTCACTTTAAATAATCATGTTTAACAGAGATCATGGTGAAAAATTTTAATACCCATGATAATGCAAAAAAAAAAAAAAAAAAATCTCCAATCAGAGAATTGTGTCAAGCAAATTGCACCAACAGAGCTTGTCAGTGCCCACTTGAAGAACTGCGAATGAGTCAGTCTCCCCAAGTTCTCAATCTACTTTAATATTTGTATACACATGCATATTTTGCATTTTTTTAACATTTCTACAGAAAGAATACTTCTGGAACCAAAATCAGGTGGCCACTGATTACTCCATGATGTTGTTCATAATGAAACAAAGGTTTATTGCTTTTATGCAAAGAGTATAGTCAAAGTCAACTGAAATAAATGTAAGATGTCAAATGTGTGGGTTGCATCTGAAGTTGAGATATGTAATAAAAGAAAACCGATATGATGGTTAGATTGCACTGGAACCTGTTTGTGCTTCTCTTCGTGCAGGGCGTCTTGCGAGTGCAATGATGTTTCCTTCAGTGCAGCTCTCTCTGTGTCCAGACCCACGTCGTACAATGACTGAGTGTGTGTCGCCCTTTCCTCTTCAACCTAAAAGAGAAAAAACCATGTTACTTATGAGTAAAAAATCTAAATAAATGAGCAAGAAAGGGTTGCATGGTCAGTTTCTGACAAACAATTTTGTGCCATTTGTTTTGTTCTTTTTGGAACTTGAATGGCTCTGGTCACATGTACTTTTGCGGTTTCATTGAGAGCAATGTGATCATTGTGCAGAAAATCTTTTTGTGCTCCTCAAGTGGTTTGGAATGACATGATTGATGACAGACTCTTTTAACAACAGATAAGCTGACAGAACTGGCTGGGTTTCTACGAGGGTAGAAGAGATGTTTTTCAAGGGCAAACAGCTATCATTCAAGTTTGGCAGGAGCAAAGAGGAAACACTTTTGTGACTGCCCGAGGGGAAAAAATGTGCTGAAATGCAAAAAAGGGTAAGTTTACAGATTCACACTTTTGCTGAACATTCGTATGCTTCTGTAACTTTACATAAAGCATGCTAGCACAAGCTAACAAACTGGGATTAATCAGATATTAGACAACCAGAAGAACCACACCACACACAGCCTTAAATCTATAGGTTACACAAGAGAAGGAGGGTCTTTGTTGGGGCCACTGTCTTTAAGTCCCTTTATAGATTAGCGTGCTGCACTTTGAATGAGGAACTATTG
Organism: Carassius gibelio; assembly: GCF_023724105.1. Taxonomy (NCBI): domain Eukaryota; kingdom Metazoa; phylum Chordata; class Actinopteri; order Cypriniformes; family Cyprinidae; genus Carassius; species Carassius gibelio. The sequence continues at coordinate 19,223,105 of NC_068415.1, read as the reverse complement.
CACAACTTCAAGGGCTACTCAAACCCACACAACAGCCAAAGAATCTCTCTTCTCTAAAGGAGATGTGAAATGTATATGATTCTCATTTCACAATTCAGAGTTAGATTTCACTGGTGTAAAGCACACACGCTCAACGACCTAATAGGAGAAGAGTACAACTGCTAGCAAGTCATTGAGGCATTTAGCGTGGAGTCATTATTTTTCGTTACCTTGTCGTCAGCCCCTGGTTCCTGCGCTGTGTAACAGCTGTCATCCTGTGCAGGGAGTCCTGGGCCAGAGGCGAACTCTTCTGAGCAATAAACATGATGACAAGAGTGCCTGTAACACACAGAGACAAACGTAAGATTCCCGAACATAGAAATGAGCTACATGTACCAAATATAGCATGTGATATAAAAACTCTCTTAACACTCTCTCTCAAGGTGGTAAGAGCTCATGATGACACTGTTCTCACATACATGCTCCACTAAAGCAGATAAGATGTGCACGGCTGACATGATTATGTCCTTTTTTCTGTTGTGTACTGTTAACAGTAAATCCTCCAGCATGGTGAAAGTTATTCTGACTAAAGCTAATTACATCAGAGCTCTCGTGGAAATGGTTTCACTCAAACATAATGGCATGTTCCCATCATTCTCACGGTTTTACAGACTAACACAGTGTAATGCTGTACAAGCTTAGTTGAGAAATAGGGTCTCATTGGCAAAGATTTCATACCTGTTATGACTTCAGTCAGGTCAACAGGGGTGAGAAACGTATGTTCGGATTAGTGATGTGAAAAAAGCCACAGATTTCCAGACTATTTTGGAAATTTGATTGGTTTAGGGTCCGAACAATTAATTAATTGGATCATTTTTAAAGAGGTGTCATGATTGCAGATTCTGAACCAGGATATACCATTGTAATTCTATAACGTTGATTTCAATGATAAGCTTTTAGTGTGCTGGGAGTCAACAACTCAGGCCTTTTATGCTTTATACTTTTATAAACACATCATTCTTAAAATTTTTAATAGCAACTTTGATTAATTATTTTTTTAATTATTGGCAGGATTCGAACTTGCATGCTCTACACAAGCAACAAGGCTCAATGAATCAGAGCATGTGCTCAAGAATTTAATTCAAGTTTAGTTCTACTACAATGACTGCATTTGCACTTGGCTAACTATCTCCATACTCTTCACTAGGCTGAGAAATCCACTGTGAATGAAACTGACAGTTAATCATTACACAGATTTTACGTGGCAAAACACAAATCGTAGAGACACACAAAAAAGGCCTGTGATTTCTGTGATGAGGAGAAAACGACACTTCCTGTATAGTACGAAATGTCACAGAATTTGGTCAAATTCCAAACTGCCGAAACAACCTCTAGAAATTGACAAATATATAACACTTGCACAGTTAAATGCATTCTTTTTAAAGTAATAAAAATAACAGTAGTACAACTTAATAAAAAAGGAATATCACACAAATCAAGATTTTACATGCTTTAATTTATTGGTGAGTGTTAACCTCAAAACTTGTTTTATTGAATTAGTTTGATTTGGAAATTATTGATGTTTTATGAATTTGTTTGAGTGCCACAGTTTGCTGATAATTTGTTTTAATAAATCATAAAACACAGAAACCAGAAAAATTAATACAGTAATTGGGGGAAACAGAATTTGACAAAAAATGTATTTTACAGGGCCCTACTATTCTATTCTGTGCTTATCTTTCAGCTGCATTTACCCTAGTTTATGCCACCTTGCAATGCTCACACTGTCCATTCAGCACCGAAAACATGCAATTTTTGGAAATTATGACACTATACATCAAACTGATAAATTAATCATAGAGGACGTTTACAAGCACACCATTAAGCTGATAACTCAGAAATATCAGTTTAAGAGAACCAGATTTCCCCGTTTTCATGCACATCAGTTAACTTGACAATGCAAGTAAGCTGCTTTAACATGACTTCATAAATCAGCTTATTTCCCTGTAGTGACGTCAAAATATAATAATTTGCATATCTGACTGAGTATTCCATAAATTTGACAGTTGTGATGTTAAATTAAGCTTGCAACATGTCGGGAAACTTACAGCTCGTATAGAATCCTTTCATGCAGTTATAAACGCAGCACTAAACCACTTCTGCCGCACGAGAGGAGAACACATTTTTACAATTTTCTGAGTCGTGAAAAAGTCTGTTTTTGTGATATATTTCCTTCTTTCTTTACTGCAAGATGTTTGCTCGGTCTAGATGTGCTTAAATCTGCACTAACCATGCGTTCCTGTCAAGCATCACACATGCGCACTTCAATAAGCTGACAGAAAGTGTGTTATTGCGTTTACATGCTGTGCGAAATCGGAGAAAGAGGCAAAAAACCTGTTGCAACCGGTTTATGCTTAAGCTGTTTATGACACCACTCCGATAAAAGAAAACGGGTCACCACATTTACACGACCAATTGCATTCTCAGCTTATTATGCATAATTGGCTTAAGAACTGCATGTAAACACGCTCATATAGTCATCTCCTCCTTATCCTACCAGTTTAATTTAACCACCAACAAAGATCCACGTGTAAGGTAAAATCATGGCACCGATCTTGTACTATGCATTTGATCTCCAAAGAAAGCTGTCAGATGACTTGGAGAATGAACAACAGCTGGGGCTTGTCATCATACACACTCTCGGTCTCACTCTCATTTCAGATGGTAGCAGAGTAACTTGAGAGCGTCACCTTGACTAGATTTAGGAGTCAGGAGAACCTGTACACATGCAAGCTCATGTTAGCACACTGTCAGCACCTCGGCTTGTACAGTCAAACCTTCATTCTACATCAGACATTAACCACTGGCAAGTGATTCCTCTGATTGGACTCTTCTCATTATCACACCTTGTAACTAGGTAGGGATGTAATGATTCACTCAACACACAATTCAATTCACGACTTTGATTTCAGGATTCGATTAGATTCACAATTTGTTTTGTTTTTTTGTTTTTTGTTTTTACAAAATGAGGTTTAAGACAAATTATAAATGAAATGTGTCCTTTTATTATTGCTTGGACAAAATGCTGCATGTTTCATTGTGAAATTAAAATATAACACCATAATAATATATTAACATAGCACCTGCATATTATTGCTCTTTTGTTGAAAAATCATGTAAAAAGCAGCACTGAATGAGAATAAGAAGAGAGATGGAACAGGAAGTTGTAAAAAAACAACAACAAAAAAAAAAAAAAACCTCAAATGTAGGTCAGGAGTGATTCATCAGAGTGGAATCATGTCAAAAATAACACCGCAGACAGATGTCTGAGATCAAAACCTACTAACATTAAAAACTTAGATTCCTCCATATCACACAACACTCATTTGTAGGCCTGCGTGGAGAAGATGCATATACTTCATGATGCCTATTTTGAATCCTGTCCTTGAAGCCAAACATCTTTTTACACCACAGCAAAAACCATCAGACATGTCATGACAAGAAAACAAGTCAAACACTTCAAGTACAAAGAGAAAAATATGAGGTTTATATTCTCTTCACAAAAAGAGTCATTAAATAAAAAAAGCAGCAGCTCAAACGTCTAGGCATGCTCTCTCCAGTTTAAAATATTTTTGTTTTCTGATGTTACATAACTATGGGGGAAATAAATGTTCTAATTTAGATATTTCCATTGTTGGGAAGCAGCGCGACACAGGAGGCCATGTGGCCCACAAGCATATCGGAGCTACTGTTGCTCTGTCCTTGGACAGGAAGCTTAAGGGAACTCAGTGGGAGAATATCATCTCACACTTAGCTCTTATTTATGAGAGCACTTACAGGGAAGCACAGCAGCAGCGATCGAGCAGACACTAAGAACTAAGACACGGTTCTATTCATCAAAAACTCCTGAAAATTTATAACGGTTTTGACATTAATAATAATAATAATAATAATAATAATAGTAATAAATAACATTTGAGCAGCAAGTCAGCATATTAGAATGATTCCTTGATGAAGCATATTAGAATGATTCCTTGAGGATCATGTGACAATGAACACTGCAGTAATGATACTGAAAAGCTGATAGCATTGCATCACTGAAATAATTGAATTGATAAAAAAAATGCAGCCTTCAAAAAAAAAAAAAACACTTTTTAACAAATACAATAATCTTACCATATTTAAACTAGGGTTTTTTTTTAAGGGTTTTGGTTTATTAATTAGCTGCATGGTGACAATGAGTTTCATGTCTGTTGCAGAATCCAGTGTTTTTCTCTGGGCAAAATACTTAATATATAAAATACTTAATATATAAAATAATAAAAAAAAACTTGCTAAAACAAAACAAAATCTGTACAAAATGAATCAAGCAAAAATAGCAGGATAGTGTAGAACACAAATTCACTTAAGGTCACATCACACACCTGCATCTGTGAACATAGTAAACTAAATATATTTGAACTTTATTTTATTTATTTTTTTCATTTTTAAGCCCTGCTTTATGTAATTGACCAACATTGGTATTGGTATCAGAGTCAGCCAATAGTCGCTTGTTTAAAAAAAAAAAATTCCTATCTGTGCATCCCTATTTTAAAAATAATCGCACACTTTTTTTTTTATCAGGCTAGTTTTTGTCCTTACAGAAGAGTCACTCACAAATCAGCAATTTCGTTGACTGACTTCTTGCTTTATTTTCCATTAGATCAAACAAATATCACCCTTAGAACAAGATATGGGAAAAGATTCCAAACTAGTTCATGTAAAAACACATTTTTCTTTCGATGAACCAGAAGATCAGTTTCACACCCTTCTCAGAAAGTCAGCTGAAACTGGAACTCTTGAAGTGTTAATCACAAATAGGAATCAGCTGGTCTCAGTGCAGCTACATATTTACATAAACAGCCCCAGTGGGTTACCATCAGTGTATTTATTAAGTTGATGGTTTCAGTAGCAATCATGTTTATCTGAACCAGTTCATGGTCGCAGACTTGCAAGTGAAGGTTGATCTGTTGGGTAATGTCTCAATCACCTCACATACCATTCACGTAAGACGACAAATCAGAAAATCATGGGAGAAACACTCAGTCTGAGATGCAATGCAAACAATCGATATATCACAAACCAGCAGTTATTGTGGACCATCTCATCGGTACATTTGTACAGACAAGTGAGGGAAATAGCAAGGCAGTTCATGACAAAGTATGCACCAGGACAGAAAATGGGTGACTGGACACTAGACAATAAATAATGGCAATCAATTAGCTGGTGCTCCATTTGATGCGACAGATCGCTTAGTTTTGTGGCGGTGCTTATTCTCTCAGCCTGTTTGGATGAGTAGGTTTAGAAAAGCCAGGCACCCAGCAAAATCCCCTAAACATTTCCTGTTAGCTTTAGCCCTATTCTGCATACTAGATCAGACCAGGAGCCACAACTGTACAACAATCCTAAACAACAATGCCATTAAACTTCACATCATCACTACCAGGGAATGCCATTAAAAGAGCTAAAGCACACTTTTAATGTATTTTTAGCACCATCATTCATTAAAGAGAGAACGAAAGCGAATTCATGGCATAGTCAAAACTGACTGGTGTAAATACAAGATAATCTGAGCGCACCTGTGCAAAGTGCACATAAATAATTACTCATGAATGTTCATGCAAATACTGTGGTTGCTTTTTATGGTTGATGGAAGTGTTTATACAGCCACTATTTATCCAAGATAAAAAAGTTTTTGTAAATTCGTCTAACATGGTTATAAAACTAAGTAAGGAAAAAGTATTTGTCTCATTCACAAGTTCTCATTAGGAAAGGTTTGAACAGAAATCTATTGTCCTAAATATATTGCTCTAAATTGATGCTTGAATCCAGACTGTTGAATATAGGCATTTTTCTTGATATCAGGAATATAAAAATAAAAGTATCATAAGTAACATCAATGCACTGCAATGCCTTCTGGCAAAGGCACGAGCAATCTTTTCTGGTAGCACAATTTTTGCACTCTAAAGTAAACAGCAGAGAGCTGACAATGCAACATCTGTGGTGAAAAAAGTCATAAAAGTGATAGTGGAAAATATCTTTTGGCTATTTAGAGGTGTGTCGCCTCTCTACCGAACCCTGAAATCACAATGACACATGAAGTGATGAAATAGTTAAAGTGATCTACATGATCCTACATGAACAAAGGCAGACTCATTAAGTGAGTTTTGAAATGGAAAAACTTCCTGTGTGCTGTCGGGTGTTTGTCACAGTTCTCCGCGAGGGAGTGGCTGTAAATGGACGCTGCTGTAAACTGTGGCTACTGTCTGAAAAGGGCTTTCTAACATTGTGCCTCCAGGCTAAACTCGTTTGAATGCATCTAAAATTAGGCAGCAAGAGAAAGTCTCATGACACATCTTGTGATTTTGGTCTGGTTAAATAAGTGAATATTGGTTGATAAAGGAGAAGTAGAATCCAAGTGTTTTAAAGTAAAATTTTGAATAATCCTCACAAACCAGCAAACTAATTTATCACCCATTTGAATATCTTGACAATTACATTACAATTGACAACATTTTTTAAATGAAAACAGATCAGGGATGCGCGCACACACACACAAAAAGTTCTTTACATGTCCTGATACCCAATAGATGACTAACACAGAAATTAGAGACCTGCGCGGTACAAATTTTTCAGTCCCGCTCCCACAAAATTCTGTCTTGCGTCCGCCTGCTCATGCAGAAATACATCTTATCTGGTCCTGCTCCCTCCTGCAAAATCCCACATAAAACCAATCTATTACATCTATATATATATAATGCGATCGTCATGCGTGTCTCTTTAGTAAAGCCGGTTCTGTGATTAGAAGTAAATGTCTGTAAAAGCTGCAGTTGCTGTGTGACGAGTGTTCCAAAAAAAAAAAAAAAAAAAAAAACCTGGACGCGCTCCGAGAGAAGGTTGTTCAAATCGATTTTCGAACATAAAGTGACAGTCGACATGGTCACGGTTTTAGACTAGACAGGAGAAGGGATGGGAAAAGATCTGAGCACAGTTTTTCCAGAACTTAGTGCCAAGTTAAAGCGATGTCAAGCTGTTTTAATGCATTTTTTTTAGATGTATTATGGTGCCCGAACCCGTATGACTTTGAACAGTGATGGCGAACATTTTGTTTACTGCAGCCGCAACCATCATTACCCAGCGCGAACTGTTAACTCTGACAGTGAATGAGAGGAGACGACGTGAACGCACAGGCCACAGTGTGACATCCGTGTAAACATAGATGATGTCACTGCGTTTTTTTTAAAGAACGTAGCCTTCGTTTGTGTGTAGGCCTAGGCAATTTATATAATTACAATATTTACTAAAATATAATTAATATTATTTTATTGCTTTTGTATTAGTTGTTTGAAGAGTAAAAAAAAATTGGTCGGTCTTAACGCAAATTTACAACCGGCAAGTCGGTCGGACTAAAAGCAAAAAAATAAAAAATATTTGAAAATATACGGTCCTAAATTGACAGGGTCGGTCAGGTTATGGCAAACAAGAATATTTTTAATGATGGCATGACCGGATGAGGTCAACGGTAATAAATCGATCACATCAGCAGGTGAGTTTCAAAGGTTATTTTTCATGCAATTTTATAGTTCAAATGTTATACAACAAATGACTGCATTTTGAATGCACAAATGCTTGATGAGGAAGATTAATCCATATCTGTTTGTTTTGCATTTGTTAAGTGGACTTTGACTTGCCTATGTGGCACAGGAACGGGGCATCTGGCACATTAAAAGGAAAAAAATAAAAAAGTCTAAACAGCATCTGGTTCACGGAGTGAAAACAGGGTGACTGGACACTAAATGTCAGTACAAATGCTAATTTTTGCAGTGTGCCCTGCCACATAAAATACACAGGCACATACTCCAAGCCCAGAATGCAAAGAGACTAATAATCTCAATAATCAATCTCAACACCGTGATGCTAAATCACAGCCACAGATATTTCAGATTTTTTTTAGCAGTAAACACACAGTCTCTTGTAAACAAGGGAGGGATGGTCTGGATGACGGAAATGGTGAAATGATAAATAATAAATGAACAGAGGTGAGGGAAATCAGAGATTCAACCGATTCAGATGTGCACAGAGCGACGTGGCTGGGGGAGGAACAGAAGAACAGGCTTGTGGGGCACGCAGCCAGAGCTCTCCCACAAAGTAAGCCAATGCTGTGGCGAGACGAAAACATGTTGCCACAGAGCAAATGCTAGAGCAGAAGACGCCTGAGCCCTCTTGAGCTGACAGGGCTGGAAATGAAGTCTTTAAAAATCTGAGGATTTATACCCATGCATCATAACATAATCTCTACCATTCTCACTCAATTTCTCGAGAATAGAATGAAGCTGAATGTAATGAAGTCATAAGTCAGGCTATCAATATGCAGGCGCTGTGACACAATCACAGTCCCAGAGGCATCGGAGGCTCAAGTCTCAAGAGGTGATGATAAACTTCACTGAAATGACTGACATGCTGTTTGATGTATGTGCGGGAATCAGTGTAAGAGGGTTCATGTATTGTAGTTGAACAGGCTAACAGATGAGGACTAAAGATTGCACAGATATTATAAAAACAATTATTACATTAAGCTAAATCAACAAAGAATCAAGACTGCTTTATTTCTAGGAAGAAGGCTGGCCTGAAAAGTTAATATTAAAAAGTTAATAAAACGTAATACCTTACAACTCCATGGGAATTTTGTACGTTTGAATATGCATATTCATTTTTCCAGTTATGCCAAGCTATAGAATATTTTATTGGGTAGAAATGAGAATTGAGTTAGTGTATAAAAAAAAAAAAATAAATAAATAAATGCCTGTAATAATCAGATTAAACAGAGAAGCACAGTAAGTGAAATATAGGCTGAAGTTACTAGAAGGCAGAGTGAATAATACGTTTTATGCATTCATGCAGCTAACGCAACCTGACCGTTGCAGGAGACACGTAACAAAGCACAGGCTTATTCAGGCCCGGATAAAAACACTGAATCTCATCATGCATGTACAGTCACTGCAGCATTGCGTCTTCCACTCACATGGTATGAACAATTCACAACAAGGAGATCTGCATCAGATGAGGTCTGCTTTACAAATCAAAGCACCTGATTAGTCCAACTCAAAAATACACTGAAGTGATGAGTTTGTTACAGATGATTTTGGTAGCTCACCTCAGAATGTTAAAGCCACTGATGCTAATGAAATGCCTGACGTCCTTAACAGGCAATGCTCAGGGCAGCCGAGTCAGCACAGCAGAATCAGTGAACTATGTTCTTTTGAGATTGGCCAGGGTTTCTGTGCTTTGTTGCAAACTGCAAAGCATACAGGTTTTCATGTTAAATTTTTTCCAATAAGATGAACCCTTAGTTGGTGCCAGAAGTATGGTGTGACAACACAAGAGCACAGTATCTATATCCCATCTCCAAATAAGCTTCAGGATAAGCCCAACACCAATGGCATGACAATAACCATGGCTCTAGACTGCAACCAAAATGGCTGAATTTGCGGGGTTTTTTTTTTTTTTTTTTTGAGAATGTGTGAGTAAAAAATTGACATGGTTGCATTTATGCGAAAGCATGGTCTGCATGCTCCATTCAGTGAGTGTGGCAGGGATGCGGCACATTGTAGTAGGAGTCAGATTTCACTGATCACTTCAGGTGTAGAGCCTGGTTTATGATCACCGCGTCACCACGAGCACGAAGGTACACGCGGCGTTTGGCAAAAATGATGCTAATATTGGAGGAAAATTATATCAGACGGAGGATTTGGTTTTCACACTAATGTAAAATAAAAGACCACTTCATAAACCAGAGAAGGTGAACATGTTGGTATTCTTGTGCAAGTCCTGTCACCGACAACCAGATTAGTTTTACTTTTGTTTTAAAAAGCTTGTTAATTTTGCTTTTCAGCTCACGTTACACTATGGAGGCCTTTTTTATATATTTTTTTATTATTTATTTGATTCCTCAGTGTTTGCTAAACATTCTGCAATTAATTAGTTGGTATATAATAAATACAGCATGTGGTGTACGCCATGCCTCGCTTTCTACATTTTTGTTAATAAACTTTATGTAAGCTTTGTCATTACAGCCTACTGTTTTATTGTTGATGTCCTTTTTAATTAAGAATAACAATAAATCCATCTTTGGTTTTAGTCTTAAAAAGTGAAAGGTGTATTAGAAGCAAAACAGGCAACTATCTTTTCTTGTAAAACGTGAGACCAAGATTGTGAATTCAAGTGAAAGGGCAAGAAGCTCAGCTTATTAACACAGCAAAAGAGGAAGTCCCATTCACAAAAATTTAATAATAAATAACACTGATGAAAAAGAACGGACTGAATGTTGAACACTTTTGTTACCACATAACAATAAACTACTTTAAAAGTCAATCCGCGTGCCAAAAAAAAACAACAACAAAAAAAACCCCAAAGAAATAACCACATTATGTGCTCGTAAAACCAACTGAGGAAGTGGGACCGACCAGCTGGAAGAATGAGTCTAGAGCCGATGACAAAGACACCTGACCATCATGCCTTTTCATGTTTATGTTGAAGTTATTCTGTCCCTTATTTGCTTCTTAAAAAAACATTCAACAATCATCTTTTGTTAGAAACATACTACAAAAAAATTAGCAAACAAATTCACAATGCACTTTGACATTAAACAGAATACAATATCTCAGCAGTGTCATTTAACCATTGTCCTTCTTTCTCCCAAATATCAAATATCTATTTTTGTCCTGCCACATCCTTGATCAGCACACAGGATCTGATCTACGTTTCATAACTTGGCAAGAGGAAAATCAACACCACAGCTCAACATGTTGACATTAGACTCACTATAGGAATACAGACCATAGAAATGTGACGTTGTGATCAGGCAATATGGCCCTGTCCCAAATGGGACACTTAACAGAAACAGAAAAGTTCAGGTTTGTCAGAAAAGCAGGTTTTAGTGCATTTAAAAATTAACTGACTTTAACATCGTCGTCACACTTACTATTGTTTATTACATGTAGATATATACAGTTTTGTAGAATTTTTATATGCTTTCACAAAGAGCCAGTAAGCAAGGAGAAAATTTATGGTCCCTGAGGATGCACCTAGTTTAGGCTACATTTACACAACAACGGTGTATTCAAAAACTGAAAAGTTTCAGTTCAGAGAGTCCTGTCAGTTGAATTTACAAGTAGTGGGTGAAAAATAGAGTGAATTTTATAGTTACGTACACCATGTATCTTATATAAATGAAACCCATTGGCAAATTAAATTTGAATGGATTGTTATTGTTGCTTCTATAGACGCACATATTTTTTTCAAACTCTAAAATGTATTGTTTTACTAGTACTTGTGTGTATGTATGTGCCAGCTAAAATCACAAAAGCACAGTTTGAATTTGGCCATTATGTGACGTCACCAAACATTTAAAATCTCACATGTGAGACTGTAATCCCAGGGGCACGGGAAATAAGAAACCCTTATGTGGGACTGTACCACTCAAAGGGTTAAACCAGTCATTTGTTTGTAAACTAAACTAAATCCTGGTTAAATGACGCCAGGTTTTGACAGAAACTCACTGAACATATTCTGCACACTATGAGCAGCCTACTGAGGGCGGAGTATAAGGCCTAAATGTTTACAGTGTAAACAAATGCAATTTAACTTAATTAAATCAAATACAACTTAATTAACCGACTAAAAATTTCATTGAAAATATGAATGTTACAACTCTCTAAGGGAGTCAATTTATTAAAATAATTACTTGGAAAGAATCCAAGGAGAATTAAGTATTTGCTGCAGGATTTAGGAACAACTATTAGGAAAGAAAACAGAAAGCTAAAAGCAGGATCAAGGGCTTTAGGGAGTGTCGGAATTTGGAATACAGTTTATCTGCAAGAAGACCATCAGTCAGAGGAAAAGAGTTTGAGTTAATGAAAGAGGATGTGAGACAACTTTAAATGTTGTCTACTACTGGCTAGAGCTTGGCAAACCAATATACAGATACTAAAACATTTCAAGACTGAACAACCACTGGTCCTCTGTGCATGTATTCTTTAATGGACTTATAACGCTAGCCACACACTTTTAACAACCTTTCAGCAGGTCTCAATAATTCATAATGTTGATGCCTATTTGCTTACTGAATTGTAGAGGGTGTAAAAAAATGTAAACGTGTTTAAAGCCTGCAACTCGTCATGGGCTGGTTTTTCTGCTTTCTTTACGATTAGTACAAAATAAACTATAGACAATCTGAGGAGGGTGTGGAAAATCCTGTATGTGTAGGATAGAAACAAACAATGTGCCCTTTGCTTAAATGAATGGGGGATGGGCTATAGGAAGACTACCACAACAATCATAAACCTAGAAGTAGCTAGACTGGTCAAAAACAAGGCTATGACCGATAGAAGCTCAGTCCACTGAGTCCAAAATATTGCACTTTTTTTTATACCTAACTTATGGTGCATATATAATAAAAAGGTGTAAAATTGTAGATCCAAAAAATCCATTGTCCAGACCCACAGACCATGGCTGATGTGCCATTTATATATTACATATAATATGTTGCTGTTTTGTCTCCAACAGAGGACTGCAAAAATCACTCTTCATGCACCAAAACACTAGAGTATCCCACAAAGCTCTCTCAAATCTGGAAAACTAAACAAACTTTTGTTTCATTGCTTCTGCTTACCAAAAATACCCTGTTTTGTTCTCTCTTCCTATCATTTGATTACAGAGCAGGTGCTTGGTTTTTATTTACAGAAGAGAAGGAAACATTGGTATTAAAGTTGACATGGTTCCAGGGATGTTTTGGGGACAGCCTCTGTCTGGCTCGGTCCACTCATCCGCTTGTTTCCCAAGCGATGAGTTCAGACATTCCCTGCGCTTGACAGGATCTAATCTAACTGCTTACACAGGCGGAGAGACAGAAAAGAGAGATACAAAGACTGAGAGAGAAGATACAATAATAGACCTATCTGGCTCTGGAAAAGAAAACCAAATGAGTGAAGGCAGAATAAAAGAGATCCAGTCTTGAGTGCCAGCTAAATGTGTTTGTCCATGTCCATGAAAACACAGTTTAATTAAATATAACCCAATTTTCCTTCTCCGCCTCTTGAGCCAAAGATCTAAAGCAAATTAATTCATTTGATACAGGACTGCTTTGTTTTATTCTAATTTAGAGTGTTTTTCCTGACATTTTTCATCAATGAATCAGTCAAATCTGTATGAAATTACACACATTTTACACAATGCACAGTGTCTTCTTTGCCAGCTGGTTACAATAAAAAAATGTGTTATTTATCAGGAAAATGCTAAAAAAAGATAGCTACAAAAATATTCAAAACATTAAGGCATTAAGAACATTAAAGAACACACAACTCATAGTTGGCCATGAGCACCAACAAGACAAGGAAGTGAGAATCAGTAAATGGAAAATAAGTGTACGTGACATCATGGAGAAAATGGCATGTTTACAACAGCAAACAGGGCTGTTTTACTTAGGAATGTTAAGTAAATATATTAATAAAACCTCATTCAGCATTGCTGAAACTGAAAGCAAATTAAAGTTCTGTCACATTATGTTAAGCTCAATGCTGAACTTGAAAAATAACATAACGTAGCAATCTGTTATATAATAATAATAATAATAATAATAATAATAATAATATTTAGTGTAATACTACTACTACTACTAATAAAAATGCAAAGTTCAGAAAATAACTTTTTGCTCTGAATACTTGTGTAATGTTAAATGCCTTAGAGCAAGGGTCCCCAACCAACGAGTCGTGACCCACTACCAGTCAAGTACCCACTACCCTATACAACAATCGTTTTGTCGGGTCCAGTGTACGGTACTGTAGAGTACAGTAGAGTCCGGAATAGAAAAAATGAGAGAAGCCGAGAGCAAGATATGCCTCGTCATATTTTTTGCATTTATCTTTTGAATGACCAGCATCTTGCCTGTGTCTGTGACATCATCTATGGCTTTTCTCTTCCTTTTCAAATACCGATCCATCTCCCAAGTTACGTCTTTTGGTTGTTCAGGGTTTTATTTATTTTCTTTTTCTGCTGATGGCCCAAAAGCCCCCTCCAATACTCGTATGCCCCACACTTTGAGAACCACTGCTTTAGAAAGACTTTAAATAAATAAGAATATATATTGCCTTATTTTATATATATTATTTTAAGGTTGAAATCGTCAGTAACGAAATGCACCATAACACAGCTACGTGCCATTTTGAAGTACGTTCACACTCATGCTTTCTCTCGCAGTACTTTGATGTCATCCATGGATCGATCTTCAATTCTAGTCGATCACACATTTGTTTAAATTTGTGCAGTTGGCAGATGTTTTTATTCAAAGCAACTTCCAGTGCAGTCAGGTAGGGCTTGGTGATATATACAATATAATCATGTGCATCTAGTCAGTAAATCTGGTTCTGTGATTACAGCTAAATTGCCATCACCTGCTTTCAAATGGAGCGGCATTTAACAGACAGAGCTGTAGATTATTGACAAACTACGTAATATCGCATTCATTATTACAGATAAATCACCTTCGATAATAAACGCAAATTTGCGTAGCTTGTTAGAAATCTACGGATTTTTTTCTAAAGTTTGTGTGTTCCCTGCGAATTGAACCCACGACCTTTTGCGCTACTAACGCAATGATCTACCACTGAGCCACAGGAACACTCATCTTTACTCTCGTTTGTCACGTGAAATGCACTTTTCCATATCGCGATATCGCAAATGCAACTAATCATTCAGCCCTAGTTTAAATTAGCGATTTACTGAATCAACATAATATGCTTTCACAATTCATTATGAATGGTTCCTTCATCATTAATCAAGCAGAACCTATGGCACAACACAAACAGGATGCTGGTGCTCAAGAAAAGTTGCTCAGGATGCTGGTGCTCAGGGATTGGCGATTTTCTCTTGAAATTCTAGGACTGAGAAATTCTGAAGAACCAGAAAATGTTCCAGTGAAAATACCAGATGTGCAAAACAAAGAGGTGCCTCCTTGAATGAAGATAAGAAATCCGTGTCCAAAAGAAAAACCTCTATTTTTCCTAAAAAAAAAAAAAAAAAAAAAAACTTTGACAGGATGGGACCTTTGTCCTTGCATATCTCACGCACCCACCAACCCCCATCCTATCAGCCTGAGGTATGTTCAGAGTCATCCTCTCTCCCCCTGAGTCAGGCGGTCAGCACACAGTTATTTCTTACCCAGCTTATATGACAACTAGGGCCTAAAGACAAGACCACTATTACAACTCTCATGGCATAGACATGGACTTGTGCAGAGACGGCACAATTGGCTTTTTAACTTGCATATGCATAAACACACACCTGACTGAAAGCATGACTGCTCGATTGTCTGTGCATGAGGAAATGAGGTCCCTCACTGAGCAAACTCAACTGAGAGCTCCCAAAAAACCTTACAGTAGTGTATAGACTTAAACTGAAGAATGGAAGAGACATATGGGATCAGAATAATCACAGAGACTTTGGGCTGGACACTTTTAGCCAGTGAGCAATCATCTAATAACCATCCAGAACACCCCATTACCCACCTAGCAACCACACAGAACACCCTAGTAGCCACTTATAACTGGACAACCACCTACAAGACCATATTATGGTGTTTTGAGCCACTTAAAATGTGTATATGCACAGATTTTCGTACAGGAAATCTGCAAACAAATGCAATTTATTCACAAACAAATCATGATTTACTTATAACTTTCATACTGAAATGTATTCTAAATTTACAAAAAACTGAAACCACGCATATGCAAAAATCACATACTCTGGACCTAGGCCTTATAATCAAGTCCTATCAGACATTTCCCTGTGTATGTGGTCAGTGAACTTTCATGTACTGTAATGCAACAGGCTACCGCTAGCAAGCGGCTAACCTTTTAGTTGCTCCATAGAACGCATTATTTGTTTCACGCCTCAGGCCAAAGTCACTTTAAGGTATTCTATAGTCTTAACTGAGGTGCACCCCTAACCCAGCCCCCCAATGTGATCGTCCATCGTGATGTTTCACTGTAGACATCTTCCGATGCCAATTTGGTAGACATCACACTACCCTAACATTGATATTTTATTTTAAAGTGCATTTCATCATATTTAGTGAAAGATTAAGAAAAGCAGTATTATAGCTTGAGCTGTAAGGCTCAACAACACAGACATGCATATGTACGGCTGGTTAATATCTGTAATCTGGGTCTATATTAAAGGGATCATATGATGCAATTTCAAGTTTTCCTTTCTTTGTGGAGAGTTCAACAGTTCAACCTAAATATTCAGACGTGTGCAATGCATTTGACGGAGAACTGTTTCCGGATCCTACACCGGCTGTGCACAAAGGCCCTTTCTATAAAATGGGGCAATTCCAACTTTGCCAAGGACAGTCGCTTTGCTCTTCTGACTCACAGACTGTAAGTATGAAGTGCGTTTTCATATTTAAAGAATTTGCCACTGATGATTCAAATGTAAGTTTTCAGCAGTGTAGAGTAATGCTGGTTGTTTGTCATTTCTTTGACCATAAATGCAGACATGGTTTTATGTTTTTGTGACAGGATCAAAACACAACATGTAAAAAGACAGTATAAGTCATTATAATCAGTAATTATGTCCCCACTGGATGCAACAAATGCCTTGTTTGTAATAGGTTTTATTGGTTTTGTCTCATCACAACGGGACACAACAACACAGTATGTTAAGGGGCGTAACACTTCCGTCACACACTTGAGGTATTCGCCCAAAAACAAAGCACTGGATAGCTGGCCAATCAGAGCACACCTTGCTTTTCAGACCGATGAGCCTTGTAAAAATCGAAGCGTTTCAGAAAGTGGGGCATAGAGGAACAATACTGTACAGTGTGTGGTCGGTTTTCTTTTGAAAAGTATTTTCAGTCACAGGACATTTTACAAATCAAAAATCTAAGTCTACGAGTCTCACTAGTGCTCCACAGCCTCGGGACAGTTCGGGAGAGAGGGGGTGGGGTTTTATGTCACATCAACCAGCGAATGCAGACACGATGACTGGACTGCATTTATATTACACCAAGATCCGATCACATATTGTCCTCGACTATCTCTGGACCAGGACACGCTGTTCGGATAACATTCCTTTCTGAAGCGCATTTACACTTGTCTTTTCAATGTATATTTGGACAACATCTTGATACAGGTTGCATGTTACTCCCAAGTGTAGGCTAAAGGCAGCCTTAGAGTGACGAAAGGTGTAAAAGAAAGGTTTAGAAAGCCATTATATAGACATGGTTTGGACATAACCTTGAGCACATGGTGACTTTTAGGACTTTTATAAGGATATTCAGTTTTTTTTATCTAGTTTTAGAAATGCAGGATTGAGTCATGTGAGAAATTATTATTTTGTTTGATATATCAGCTTTTTTAGGAAAGCGTGTAGCATTTGTTCATAGAAGACAGTTGGGTTGAATACATTTCCAGAGTGTTTTTTTTTTTTAATGGAACAAAGTGGTGCAGAACTTTGAATTCAGAAAGGAGACTAGCGAGAGCACTCCACATGTGTTTCTCCTGTCCTGCTCTCTTTAGTCTGCTTCTATCTTTATGTTGCCACAAGAGTGATTGTTTTCAATGGGTAAAAAAATTAATAAAACTAAAACCATCAGAAAGAGTTTAGAGGGAATTAAGTTAAAATAGTGAGAGAAACACACAGCCTGCAGTTATGGACAGGACATGGAGCTGCTTTGGCACACAAATCAGACCCACAACCAGAGGCTCTTCTCCTGTGCTGCTTATTTTTTTCTCTTCCTTATTCCTCCTCCTGTCTATTTCCTTCATCTGTACTTATAATAGCTGAGAATGTTGCATAGGCTGATGTTGCTGTGACATCTTCCTGCATGCCTCCAGCAACTAAACGAACAGGCCTCGAATTCTTTGTGAGACATAAACAACTGTTACCTTTCACAGAACTATTACGAATGCTTATATAAAAAAAAGTTTAACTTTGTGAAGTCTTTAAATGCTCAACACACTGCATTGCAAAAACCAAATATGTCCATGTGAGCTGCAATGATTTAAATGGGGATGAATTTAAAAACCTCAACTTCTCTTGAGAGTTTTTTTCTTTTTCAGAATTATAAGCTGTACTAATTGGTTTGTTTATTATTAGTCGTGACAACAACAACAAAAAAACTGACCTGCTAAGCATGTCCCACTCTAAACTGCCCATTCCCAAGACCTAAGGTGGGTAAAGACATAAAAGCTCTTCCATTGTAACCTTGTACTAGCTTTCTGACTTTGCATTGTTTTCAGTCATTGATTAGTGAACCGATGATTCAACTGCTGTTTAAAACATAGAAACGTCAGCATATTGCATGTTGACCTCTTCTCTGTAGGGAACCTTTGTGTTCACTCTTCTCAGCATGTAAGTGTGGGCTGACATTTCAACTCGCAAGTGTTGACTGTAATAGAGCGCTGCAGTGATGACATGTTTTTAAAGGCTAAGTTAGCATCGACTGCTCCCCTCAACAACATCAAAAAAAAAAAAAAAAGTTTTTCCATTGGCTTTTGGGATATTTGAAGAAAAAAACAATGCTCTGTGACCAACAAAATTTTATGCTTAAATACAATAAGTAGAAGTAAAAAGCTAAATGTAGGCTACAAACAAACCTCATCATGGTCATCATCACCACCATTGAGCTTGTGACAAATCATTCAGTCTTTATTAAAAAAAAAAACTTCTCGCCGAGAGTTTGAGTTAGAATAGTTTGTTAAAGTTTGATTATAACCACAATGAAGCTTTACCTTATGATGACGACAACCTATAATAAACTTTAATTTAACTGAAGCTATTTTACTTTTCAGATTATGTTGTGAATCCCTTGCTGTTCTGGTGTGTGATGTTTCCTTTCCCGTAAAAAAGCCAAATGTTAAATAAAGAACTGTTGTTTCGGTAAGTTTTGTATAGTATTTTCTTCAACCTTTACTTCAAAACTATCCCTAAAAAGGGTAATACTGCACGTATTGGAGATCTGAGATGTGGGAAAGGTGAAGAGAGAGGACAAACGATTTGCATGTTAGGTCAACACTGCCATCTAATCAGCCAATATTGTCTTAAATAGCCTGCATACATAGCACTTCATCTTTAATAACATGCGATTTTGACCAAATATATTCAATCTTGATTTCTGTAAAATGTTGCAACAAGATGTTAATTTATTTGTGTGTGTGTGTGTGTGTGTGTGAGAGAGAGAGAGAGAAATAACAGTTTTTGGACATAAGATAATAATATTGCGCCTGATCCGAATGTTCTCACCTTTTTCACCCTTACCTGTTCGCATCTCTGAATAAAACATGAAATTATCTCGAGGTTGTGTTCACTACAGACCTTATTTCAAAAAAAAAAAAACACTGACTGCAGGACAATGCCTAAAACACTACCTCATTTCTTGGTTTTGGCCAGCAAAAAGACGTCATCCCTGTTCCACGCTATTTGTTTTCATCAAAACTGAATATTTATTTGCATGATAATTTCTTCTATTTTGACTTTTACCTTCGTCATCATAATGTTTGCCTAAAGGTAATCTTTATTATAGTCATTTTTAGCAGCCAGAATCACATAATGTGTGATTATATCATTGTTAATTTGTGATGCATGCCCTTCCTAATAATATTGAAGCTTATGTGATTGTTTAGCCTATACCTTCAAACGGTGTCTCATTGTTGCAGATGGATCTGCGTGGCACATATAGCAGTAGGAGGCTGATAATGATTTAGCAGGATAATACTGTCAGTCTGAGGACTGAGCAGTAAGCAATGGCGTTATATAATCGAGTATTAGATAAGAAGGATTGAATTAGGAAAGCAGCTGGTGTGTCAGCCCCTGTGCTTTGTTTGTTGGTCTTTCATGGTATCGTGTCTGCTAGCTTTATTGATTGATGCTAGTAACATTTTATAAAGAGTGTATGTAGAATGGGAAATCACTGATCCATGCATATCAAGTGTTTGCTTCTATCATATATGATTTGAAGTCAAATGACTTGGCTTGTTCCTCATCCAACCGGTTCCAATGTACCCTGAAGACAGAACCCATTCTCGCAAGAACCGCAGCACTGCATGTTGTAACAATTATTTAGTGCTGAGTTTTACAGTTTACCTAATCAATTTTCAGTTCATGCAGCTGTTTCATAATTTAAATAAGTCATAAAGAAAATTAACATTAAAATGATTGGTGAAGTCTGACATTTCGTCGGAAGATGCTGAAATAAGCGACAACATAATCAGCGAGTGAGCGTTGATTTTGGACTAATATGGCTCGTCTACAATATTCTTCATTCAAGGCATTAAATAAAACAGCTTGTTTGTTTACACACTTCCATGTAAGAACCGTAAATGTAAAAATTAAGATATCGGGTCTTTCTCAGGAATGATCAAATTTGTATGCGCAAGTAAAGCTCCAACAAAATAATTCTGCCCAAAAATCTCTGGTCCTGTGCACGCTCCATCTGTCCATGTTATTCTAAAGAAAACTACATGAACTTTCATGTAATTTAAGCTATTTTACTTTTCATATTATGTTGTGAAACCCTTGCTGTTCTGATGTGTAATGCTTACTTTTTTAGTAAAACTTGCAAAATTATGTAAATAAAATGTTTACGTGTTTTTTTTTTTTTTTTTTTTACACATGCATTTCAGATTCTTACCAGGTTGCTCTTTTCTGAAAGCCATGCAAACATGAAAAAAATAATGAAGTAATAAAAGCTTACAAAGTGTGCCAAATAAAAACAACAGGTATTTACAAGCTGTGCATTTGTGCATATGTGATGCAATTCTTATGCAACTCACCATGTCTTTTTTTTTTTCCTCAGCCATTAGGTATAAAGACATCCTCACAATTTTTTTCTATTTACCTTTACTTAGAAGGTAACAATGCTAAAACCAAAAGCGAACATCATCTTTCTGTCTCAGATTTCTAGCATATCAACTGTTGTGCAGAAGCAGAACCCGTTATTAAAATCATCAATCTGATAGGATGTCCGGCAGCAGGCGCAGGGGGTAATTGTGTACTTGTGTATCACACCAGGTACTGTGACCTGCATCAGCAGCCTGTGTGCTTAGTCAAAATATGACCAACCCTGATCCACCACCTGTCCACGGTGGATGCCACATCAGAGCCAGCACAGTTTATCACTGATATGCACATATTCAAATGCATTAAACATTTCCAAAGTACCAGAGTTTGCTATCGAGATCAGGGCAAAAGATTTAGGCTCGAGCAGTTCAGCAAACTGGACAGCAGCCCGTTACTTTTAAATATATATAATCCAAGAGGTTCAAAGTCTGAACGAGTTACTATGAGGCTTTACCTACATACTAAGCTTGAAAAACAAAAAACTGACCATAATTCATGACAATGGACATAAAAAGTGCTGCCACTAAATTAAACTATATAAGCTGATGACAAAATTCAACAAAGCCTTAAAAAAATAAAAAAACAAGCATAAAATACTATTAAAATTGTTAAATGCTCACATACATAATAGGGAAGCCTAACAATACATGGTGGACTCTGTTTTCTGTACATTGTGTGCATCTATCCACAATTTACATTCATACTGGACAGCTGGTGGTTCAGTACTACTTTCAACAGGCTGTCAGCACATTTCTTTACAATATGCAAGCAATTCCACAATAATAAATGATATAAAAAGTATTTGGCTCATATTATATGAGGTCTTTAGACAGGAAGCTTAAAAATACATCCCACCTCTTGAGGCTACTGAACTAACGTTAGCATCTAGCATGACGCTATCATTACAAACACAGTGGTAAATTATGTCGTTGTCAAAGTGTCAGTGATTTATGTAACAACTTGACATGTACAGACGTTATAATAGCATTTCAGCATATAAAATATGTTGACTCACCAGCACAGGAGAGCTAAAACGGCGCACAGCAACAACACGCGCAGCTTCTTCATTATCTTCCCGCGGGGACCAACATCCTCGCTTTCTATCTATTCACCTCTAATACTGACGACAGAGGCCAAGACTAGCTAATAATGCTAATTGTTTACAACTGTATGAGGGTAAGGGGGTGTGTTTGGTAGTCCTGGACGAACTAGTTTCTCTCTTAACCCCCCGCTGAGGAGCGCTGGCAGCCGGACTGCTTCCCTTCTGCTTCTGCTTCTGCTGCTGTTGCTTCGGCTGCTCAGCGCTTACAGCTTCAGCGATTTCAGCCAATAGGAATCGAGTATTACTTTAACCCCGCCCACTCCTCAAGGTCTAGATGAGTTGGAAGTTTTGTCATCAGACGCGTCACCTCAAAGATAAGATTTGAACTATTGCTAGAACATTCATTTGAGAGAATAACAGAGCTGCTTTGTTATATTTAATTACTTTCGTGTTTATTTCTTGTGGGGTTTAACACATGGCAGTCATCTACATGAGACTTTATAAACGCTTCAATATCAGTTTAACAGTGAAATTACAAGCCTAACTCTTTTTTATAAAAAATGTATGCTTTGTTTTTAATAACTTCATTTTAGGTTTTGAGGAAAACGTGTATTAGTATATTGTGCGCCACCCATAGAAAGTTTCAGACGCAATGCTTCTGGCACTACTATAATTATATGTGTGTGTGTGTGTGTGTGTGTGTGTGTGTGTGCGCGCGCGCGCGTATATATTATCTTTCTCTATGTAATAACACTAATCAACAAATATATATTTTGTCACATCATCTTGGCTTTTTATTTATTTATTTTTGGTTCAAACATTCCTCAGTTAAAGCTGAACCGACACACTTGATCAGTTGGTCAACTTCTGTGATGCAGTAAAAACGAATCTTGTTTGTAAGCGAATCATTTGTCGAGTCGAATCTTTTGAATTAATTGGATGAACATATTATATACCTATTTTTTTAAGTCCCCCAGGGAATATAAATTATTGTATCATCATTATGCATAAGGAAAATTACTATTCTCTGAATAAAAATGAGAAATGAACCAATTCTTTTAAATGAACCGTTCTTGGGAAATAAACGATTCGCGGAAATGATTCTGGATTTCTCATCGCTACTGAACTATAGTTCATTCAATACATTGCAGAAATACATACTGCACAGAAGACTACATTTTCCACAATGCAGCAGTTCAGGACGTCGCGTTAAATGCCAGTGTACGTTGTACATGCATTTAAATATTGAATGCATTCTCGTAAAACACGTGTTCCCTAAATTTTATATAATTTATTAATTTCTTATAAATATAGGATGTACCTGTGCTGGCAGATTAAAAAACGATTGGTAACAATTTCTAGGTTTGTGAGGCGGGGTCCTCAAGTCATAGCATTTTCCAACTCGTTTGCTGAGCTGTCCCGAGCAGCTCCTGAAGTTTTCAGAAGAACTTTCATCGGTTGTTTCTAAAGTTGTGTAAGTCTAGGGAGATGCGGTGGAGTATGGAGGTGCTGAGAGTGTGTGTGGCGTGTCTGTCGCTGTGTGTGTGTGTGATCAGCGCGTTCTCTCAGTCTCTGGACGGTGACTTTACCTTCAGTCTCCCCGCCGGACGCAGAGAGTGCTTCTTCCAGACCATGAAGAAAGACGCTTCGCTGGAGATCGAGTACCAGGTGACACACATCTGGAGATCTCCCTCTGATCCAGCCTGCGTGCTGGTCATGCTGGATACACTGCAAGACGATATAACTTCATTTAGTTGGATACTGCATACATACGTGTTGTAGAATCAATTAAAAGTTGAAAATAGATAATATGAAATAAAAATAAAAATTAATTCTACATTGAGTTTTAACTTTAATTCAAAGTTGTATAAATCGTGTGAAATGCATTTGTTAATGTTTAAAGTAAGCAAAATAAATTAAAACATGAATGAAAAGTTATTTTTTTATGTTAACGTTTGAAGTGAAAGTGAGTGACTACTATTTTTCTACAAAGCAAAACAGCAATGAACAATGTAGATAAATATAGATAAAACATTTAATTGTTATAACTTCATCATTTTGTTGGATACTCCCTACATACGTGTTATGTTAAAAGTTGAAAATAGATCATATAAAATTAGATTTTATACATTACACATTAAGTTAAAACAACTTAAAATCAACATAAAACATTTAATTGTTATATTAATATTCTTGTATTCATTTTTGTAAAAAGGTTTTTCTTCATATTTGGCCCCATTTTTTGCTGATTAGCTGGTTGCAAAACAAACTGCAATAATTATTTTTCAAGCATGATCTTATGCAATACACTATGCTGGATTATGAAAATTAAACTTGAAGTTGTGACACACTCCTGAAGTTGAAGAAGTGACACAGTGGGGCTAAAGGTCATTCTGGGAGAAGGAGAAGTACCAAGAGGACTGTGATTGATGCCCACAGTAAGCTCAGAGCTTCATGCTGTGAGGACAGAATCAGCAGATCCTTCTATTGATTCATCGTTCATATAAATCTGTGTCTGTGTGCAGGTTCTGGATGGAGCGAGTCTAGATGTGGACTTCTACTTACAGTCGCCCAGCGGTCACATTATAGCCACTGACCACAGAAAGTCTGATGGGGTTCATACGTATGTTTTACCCACAATCACAGTTTGATCATATACACTGAGCCAGTAACTTCCTGATTGTCTGTGCTTGACCTTTCTTCATTTTTATTATGTGACTTTTTCTACTTCAGAGTGGAAACAGAAGAGGGAGACTACATGTTCTGTTTTGATAATACATTCAGTGCAGTTTCTGAGAAGGTCATTTTCTTTGAGTTGATTCTGGACAATATGGGGGACGGCGAGGAATTGGAGGACTGGAAAGCGTACGTACAGGGAGCAGACCTTCTGGACATGAAGCTGGAGGATATCATGGTATGAAGAACACCTGTCTCAGTTAGCGTTATTTTATTTGTTTGTTCGTTTGACTAAACGAAAGAAATAAATTATTCATAGTTTTAATCAAAAGTGACAGTAAAGACATTTATCATGTAAAAACAAAAGGAAAAAAAGCTGTTCTACTGCATACTTTCTGTGCATCAAAAAATACTGAAACAGATATTAATCATAGTTTCCACAACAATATCAGGCAGCACAGCTGCTTTCAACACTGATAATAGCAAGAAATAATCTGGAGTAATGGCTGCTGAAATTTTAAAATATATTAAAAAAGGAAACTGTTATTTTAAATGATAACATTTTTACAATAGGTTAAGATGACCTTTGTTTGAACCGAAGCATTATAGATAACCTGACAAGGCATGCCAACTACAGGAGGTGTGAATGTGACCCTGGGTTTCTGTGAAATGGGCTGATAGTAAAGGGCCGGGGACCGCTAGCCAAGTACTTGACTGTTTTTCTTGAAAGAAGTGTTTATAAACTGATTTGACGTTAAAAAGTTATTTCAGGAAGCAAAGGGAAGTTTTCCAATTATAATCACATCTGTGCAGGAACTTGTGTGTTCCTGTTGGGTCAAAGTTCTGAGCTGACTTTGTTTACCTGCCATTGTTTCAGAGTGGAGATATTATCGATTTCGTAGAAGTTTGTGTGAGACGTTTTGTCTCGGCCGTTGGTTATTTTTCCCTTTAATCCTGAAGACACAAAGTTATTTGAGGTTTATTTGTTGAGAAAACTGATTGAAAACACAATTTTTCTTCTTTTATCCTCCAAAACACACAAACACTCTCTGAACTAACATAAAGGAACTGTGGGAACAGCTCATATGTTTGGGGTCCTATATAGCGCCTAAGGCACACCTGTGCAATAATCATGCTGTCTAATCAGCATCTTGATATGCAACACCTGTGAGGAGGATGGATTATCTCGGCAAAGGAGAAGTGCTCACTAACACAGATTTAGACAGATTTGTGAACAATATTTGAGAGAAATAGGCCTTTTGTGTACATCGAAAATGTAAACTCTTTACTGTATTTTCATAAATGCAGCGTTGGTGAGCATATTAGCCTACTTTCTAAATAAAAATTCAGTGATGGTGCAAATATTCACATTTGAGAGTGTGTGTTTCTTTACAGGACACCATCAACAGCGTGAAGTCTCGACTGGGAAAGAGTCTTCAGATCCAGACTTTGCTGAAAGCCTTCGAAGCCCGTGACCGCAACCTGCAAGATAGCAACTACGAGCGGGTCAACCTGTGGTCGTGTACCAACCTTATTGTCATGGTGATTGTATCCGGGGTCCAGGTGTACTTGCTGCGCAGCCTCTTTGATGACAAGAAAAAGACACGCACATAGCTGCCTCTACTGCTACTGACTGAAAAACACAAACACACACACCCCTCTGTCTGTCTGTCCTTAACTCCTCCGTTTGCTCCCATTAAGTGTCCTTGGACTGATAATAGCTGGAGTCTCTCCTCCTCCACACCTTTTCATGTCTCAAGACAATCATTGTCTACTTGACTAAGCCGATAAAATGAGAGGTGGAAGTTGATCTCTAAGCTGCTGCTGTGTGACCCATCTAACCCGTGTTAAATCTAGATTATTAGACTAGTTTTGTGTTTTGTGTGATGTTTAGTTACTGAATTTTTCCAGGGACTGATAAGAATACACTGATATGTGGCACCTTTCGTATTTTTGTAACAAACCAGCAATGAATTTTGAAATGGCGCTATTGTAAAGCGTTCATGAGCCGAATCTTGTCTGATTAAAATATTGAGTGTTTATTCATACGTTAACCACACCTACGCCCATTTTCTGTTTGCTTTACCCATCTGTTACTGATAATTTTATGAAGAGACGCACCCAATACATTGATGCTGTGTCCCTTTTCTTAACAATTTTTAATTGTAATTTACATTTTTTCATTGTGCTTTTTTTTTGTCTGGGTCTATTTATTTCAAAATACATAAAAAATGCAATTCATAACTAAAATTATTTTAAATTCACTTCTTTGTGGGGGAGGGGCTTGAAGTCGAAATGTTGACTGGCCTGATATAATGTCAGTTGTTATAACGGCTATATCAACTGTAGCTCAGATTGTAAAATGTCATGTGTTCTGAGTCCTTAAAAATGTAATGATATTAATAATAATTCATGATATTTGTTTAAAAAAAGAATAAAAACATTTCACCTTTAAAAACACATTTTAAAGCATAACTTACACTCATGTATTCAAGGTTTAAAGAAAACTCATTGTTTTTTCTTGATTACACATCAAGTTTTTTTTTGTTTGTTTTTTTGCAGAAAAATGGTATGAAATCAAGATGAATGCAAAGAGAATTTGATATTTGCTTTGAATCAGACTTTCAAAAGATTATTTTTTAAAAGACCCTAACCTTGTATTCACACATGAGCTATGCCAACTTAAACCGGCTCTTCTTCTGAGGCTGAATAAGACTCCCAGCTCTGTAAATCTCTGGAGGATTTAGCAGCACTAGTAATAACAGCAGCAGCTCAATCCCTCATCCATCAATGACAGTGGCCTGGGCTTCAGAGTGCATCAGAACTCATTCAGAGGCCGGGTTCCTCTTCCCTGCTGAATGTGCGTGATTTAAAGTGCAGTATTTTAATGGCAGTCGTGTTGTTGCAGTGTGCAGTTGCTCTCAGATCTAGTGATGCTTGAGCTATTTCTGTGTTGTTACTACACCAGCCACCTTCCACAGAGAGTCTCTGGTCCTGCTGCTAATAAACGAAGTTTACTGCTCTTTTTGATCAAATCGCTCTCTTTTGTGCTTGAGATTTATGAATGCACGCGGATTTCTTTGATTTTCTGAAATGTGTTTTTTTTTAATTGCCCAATGAAAACTTGAAGTGAATTTCTTTGTGAATTTCTAATCTCATGTCGCCACCTTCTGGAGATTTTTAGCACTGCCAGCTGCAGTTTTCAACTCGTCTACCTTTCAGTTAAAGTATATGTCTCTTTCAATGTCTCAAAACGAAGTGTTTAATCTTTTAACTTGTATCCCCCACACAGTTTTTGGAGGTTGCAAACTATAATATGTGAAGCGATCCTTCATTGTTTTACAATCAGAATCAAGGAGAACTTAATTCATTGTTAACGTTCTCTGTTCAGTTTAAAAACCTTTGAAAAAACGTTCCACACCCTCCAGGGTTCAAATAACGAGATTATTATGACATACCGATGACAGAAACTCTTTATTAGTTGGAGTTTGTGAGTAAATGTCCGTAGATGGCGCTCTTTACCAAACGCTACAGTCGCGCTTTTGTTTTTGTGGTTCGTCACTTCCGGGAGTGAGATGGCGTGACAGCATTGGGTGAAGAAGAGAGAAAACCCGGCTGTTTCGGTAAGATATTAAATTTATATGGGTTTGAAAGCTTTATGTATTCAATATGAATGAAGTTAATTTGTCTCCACACACTGGAGTCATTTACAGTATTATCGGTCGAAGAATCCAGTCTCGTTCATCAGATTCAGATCTACGCGAGAAGCTGTCAGACTAGAACTGGCTGAATTTTCATGTAATGATATTTTGATTATCAGTAGGGTAACCTAAACAAAATTAAGATCTGTGTGGAATTTAAATCATGCACAGATTATTGAAGTTCAGTTTACAAGAAAATACTAACGCCATTAGTCTAAAATCATGTTTAAGTAATTGTTACTTGTCGTTTCTTTCTAATTATATGTGAAATTTACTACCGAATTCTGTGTGAAACATTTTTGTACACAATTTTTACTGTTACATATATATTCGTGTTGCTTGAATTTATTTAGTTTGTGTTTATCATTGTCATTAGAAAATGTTTAACAAGTAAAGCTGAACAAAAACGCAGAATTTTTTTATTATAGGTAGATTTGTTTCTTAAAGTTTAGTGGCATTTTAAAATGAATGATGTTTCTCGTTTTATGTATGATACTTGGATTTATTTATTCATTCATGTATTAAATGAATATTTGAATCTATGTTTTTAAATCCTCTAAAAAGAAGCTGTGTGTGGTGATTATGATGGGTTGTGTGTTGTCAGTTTTGACAGGTGATGGGGGCAGACAGTGGTCCGGGAGCTCCTGCAGCCGTCCCGTGGCGTAAAGTCCTGTATGAACGCCAGGCTTTCCCGGACAATTATGTGGACGGACGCTTTCTGGAGGAGCTGCGGCTCAACATCCGGGTGCGTCAGTACCGTTACTGGGCGGTGGTGCGTGAGACGGGGCTCATCGCGCAGCAGGTGTCCTGTGTGGCCGTCTTCCTCACGTTATGGTCTTATATGGAGCGGGGTGCGCTGGTGCCGTCTGCAGTGCTCTGGGTCTGTCTGACCTTTGCTCTGCTGGGATACGGACTCTATGAGATCCTGGGAGGCTCTTGTGTTCGGGAGCGAACGCGCCTGGCGGACCTGCAGAGCGCGACCATCTTCCTGGCGTTTACTTTTGGGTTTTCACCAGTTTTAAAGACTCTAACCGAGTCAGTCAGTACAGATACTGTGCAGGCCATGTCAGCCGTGATGCTCCTGGCTCACTTGGTGTCCTTCCCGTATGCTCAGCCCAGCCCACCGTGCAGTCTTTCTCTCAACGCGGCTCTTTTCGGGTCGGTGTGTCTGGCGTCCCGGCTGCCTGGTGCCCTTCACACCTTCACCATGCTGAGCTGTGCCCTCCTGGTGTTCGCTCTGTGGCCCTGTCTGCTGCACCGCATGCGGGAGAAGGCGGAGTGGAGCTTCCCGTGGGCGGCTGTGCTGGTGTGTCTGGCTGGAGTCGGGGGTCTGGGGAGCTTGTGGCCCGAGGGGGCTCTTCTCCTCTCGCTGGCTCTGATAACATTAACTTTAGTCTGTCCACTGTTGCTGGTCCACCTGCAGAGGCACAAGGACAACATCCACGGCCCTTGGGACGAGGCAGAGATTAGAGAGGACCTGTCCCGCTTCTTGAATTGAAAAGGCAGGGGTTTAAGACCATTTTAAATGATGCTTCTGATAGACTCCCTTTGGACGGATGATTTTGAGAGTCTTTTGCACTTTCCTTAAAGGGGGGGTGGGGTAAGATGTACCTTTAAGCTCAGGGAGGAATTACTGGGAAACTTCATTTAATTTTGGCAGTATAAAATAAAACTATATTATTAAATGTGTGAGCCTAAAGAAAAGATGTCTAGGTCACATTTAACAAATTAAAAATAAAGGAAGGTTTTTACTTTTGGTTAATAAAATTAACCCCTAAAAAAATATATTTTTTTAATTCAAATAATTCCATTTAGATTTTTGGGGTATGATCAAGACATGTTTTGTGATTTTAAAATAATTTATATGGAAGTAGGGAGTTCTTTTTAACAGTATTTATATATAAATTTGCATATTCTGGAATTGCTTGATTAAAAGTTTAAATGGTTTTAATTGGTTTTAATAATCCTAATATTTTAACATACTGTATTTGAAATAAATGTTTCTAACTGTGTTTATGTGTGTATATATATATATATATATATATATATATATATATATATATATATATATATATATATATATATACACACGCAAACACATGCTCATGAAAATTTTTATTTTATATATAATATAAAAAATATAATATAAATATATGCATGAAAATACTTGTAAATATTTTCTAAATATATCAAAATACATATATTGTTTAAACAAAAACATTTATTTTCGATGTGATTAATTTGCGATTTAATGATTGACAGTTTATATATATAGGCCTAACTTTAAAAAAAAAATTCCCAGTTGCAGAATTTCTATAAATTCTTGTTAGAAGCCCTTTTTTATTTCAATGGAGATGACAGAAAATTCACCCGGGTTGAAACAGTTCTGGACAAGCTGTTGCCCACAAGATGTCAGTCAGTCCCAGGTATTTCTGCAGCTTTAACTGTTGTTCATAATAGAACGGCATGGCAGCAGGACGTTTCTGCCAGTGTTCAACTGATAAAATATAATAAGCCTTTGTTGGCTTTTCTGTAGTATCATTTATAACTAACATCTTAAATAAACAGTCTGTGTGACACTGCAATAAAGTTGCCAAATTAAAACATTCTGTGCAAAGAGAGAGTCTTGTAAATTGAATAGTTTTTTATAAATTAATGAAGTTATGTTTGGCAAAATATTAATAAAAATAAAATAAAAATTGTTTGATTTTCACAATTTTTAAAACGAGAGTACTGCTGGAAGTTCTCAGCACAGAGCTAGGCTGATGTGGGTGGTTCCTTTACATGCTGCATGATTTGAGATATAAATCATGTTCGCAGCACATCCAGTGTGAGAAATGACACGCTGGAGTTTTAATCTCGGGATTAGGGGTTGGTTCAGATAGCATTCACTTACCGTGAGCAATTTGAACAATACAACCCCGGTTGTCGGACTTCTTTAGCACACAGTATTTACAAAATCCCACAATGCTTTTTATTTAAGCCTGATAAAGAGCTGAACTCACATTGCAAACATCAACCTATGTACAAAACAGGAACAAACCTCGGCACATTGCTCAATCTCAACCCCAAAAGCAGATTCGGTGAGCCTAAAAAACCATCTGGAGATCAGTTTTCTTCATTGAAATCTGTTTTGATAGTTTTTCACCGTGTGTAAGATGTGAATCTTTGCGGTTTTGTCTTCTTAATGAAAATTCAAGCAGTTGTTGTCTCAATGGTGGGCATCGGTGTCTCAGTGGGGCTGTTGAGTGGGCACCGCCGGCGGCTGTCTCCTGCAACACATTACACATAACCTGAGCTGTCAGGACAGACTGCTATAGGTCATAGCTCACAGCTCTGCCAATTCAGATAATGGAAATAACAACAATCTCCCATAAACTGCTCTCCTTCAGATGTCTGCATCTGTTTACAATTGCCTGCAAGCGTCTTTTTTGGGGGGGAAATGAAAGCGAAATGTGTACGAATGGCCAGATCTGATCAACAGAACTGAGAAGAACACAAAAAAAGATTTTTTCTATAGATGGGCTACAAATAAATACCAAACCTCATCCACGAGTCATACACGCACAAAAAAAAAAAAAAATATATATATATATATTTTAATGTATAGTTATCATATACTACACGTTTACAGCATTTATTAATTTAGGGTAGTTTTATATTCTCTACCATTCAAAAGTTTTGGAGTCAGAAAGAAATTATTACTATTATTCATCAAGGATGCATTAAGTTGATCAAAAGTGAGAGAAAATACATGTATAATGTTACACATAAATACTGTTCTCTAGAATCTAAAATATAGATTATTTCCAGAAATACATTAAACAAAGCAACTGATAATATTAAACTATAAATGTTTGTTGAGCAGCAAGGATCATGTGACACTAAAGGCTAAAGTAATAATGCAAAAAAATCAGCTTTGCATCACAGGAATAAATTACATTTGAAAATATATTAAAATAGAAACCAGATATTTTAAACTGTACCAATATTTTACAATACTAATGTTTATACAGTATTGGCAATCAAGTAACTGCAGCCTTGGTGGGCATAAGAGACTTGCTACAAAAATATTGTTAAAAATCTTACTGACCCTAGACTATGAAATGTGGCATATACATTTTGAACAATATACAATGGTTTATTTACAAATTAACATTAACCTAGAAAAGCAATTGTTATTTGTTTAGTTGTGCTACCTACTGCATGAACTAATTTTGACCTTACCCCAAAGTGTTACAGTTTTTCTTGAATAATGTTTTTTTTTTTTTTAAGTTTCCAAACTTTAATAGCCGTAATTACAAGCCGTTCTTAAAACTAAAGTTTGTGATTTCAGAAAAGTCCTGCCACAAACACACGCAATTGGTTAAGCTAATGTTTCTGTGCCGTTCTGGTCATGATGCTCAAATGAACAGAGCAAAATTCTGACAGCGCCACTGTGATAATGTTTTATAGAAATCTTCGTCTCCACATCTTGTGCTCGAACAGAAGTATTCTAACAGTGACCTTTAATTAGGCCCAAAAGAGCTCATTACTGTGCGCTGACCATGTTACAATCACAGGCTACGGTGTCGGGACGTCTTGAACGAGTGTGTGTGTGTGTGTGAGAGTGTTTAAGGGAATATGAGTCCAGCATTCCTGCAGAGTTGGTCCTGGAAAGATCCCTGTGGAGGCGCAGGAATCTCACTCTCTAATGGAGCTGGCAGAAGGAGCAGCTCTCTGGGATGGGAAAGAGAAGAGAGTGGCTTTTATTTTTCCTGTGCTGCGGCGAGTGCAGGCCTGCGGTTTCACAGAAAGAAAAAGAAAGGACGGAGACGACGGAAAGAAAAGCAAAACAATGCTTGAGGAAACATACGAGATCTAGCAGTCTGGAAATGCCAGGGGTTTACTGGAAGACAGAAAGAAAGTTAAATGTACAAGAATGTGTAATTGGAGAAGTGGATGAGGTGCGAGAGAGGAACGCTGCTGGGTGAGATGCTGGCGGCGTCTCAGAACTGCCGTTTTAGTGCCCAGAAATGTGCCTAGGTCTTCAGATTCAGTCAGGCCCGCTCTGGTCGGGGTCACGCTGAAGACAGCAGCAGGACTGTGAAAAGGTTCAAACGAGTTCTGCAAAAAGTGAAGGAGAAAAAAAGACAAGGGGAATGGGGGTGGAAGGAAAGAGAGGGAAAGTTGGAGAGCTGGGATGAGTGATGGTGAAAGGAAATGTGAAAAAGTGAGTGGGAGAACTAGAGAAAGGGGCGACGGGGGGAGAGAGAAAAAGCAGGAGAAAAAGGGTGGAGGTCCAAACAGCCCCGTTTCTGAACACAAAGGAAATGAGGCAGAAAAGACAGGGGAAAATGGGCCAAAAATGAAGGTAAGGAATGAGAGTGAGAAAAGGAACAATCACGAGGGGAAAACCAAAGAAAGTGTTGAAAGAAGCGAACGCCACTAGAATGGTGAGAAATAAAAAGATACGGTCAGTTTGTGAACGGTTTGAACAGGAAGGTGACCGTAACCCTCAGCGCTCCTTTAATGAAGACAAGTTTGGTTTATTCTTGTTCATATGAAATACATAACATCCCAGATATCAATAAAACACAATAATCAAAGAACTGTAAGACATATGAGAAGCCTTCATGTGATTGGACTCTGACATTCAAACAAGGCGAGAGCTAGAAAGAGAGGAAGAGAATAGGGACTGTCTGCACTCAAATATGAAAAACACATTTTCAACGAGCCCTCCACCCATCTCAAGTCATGTGTGAGACTCGCTAATAAACATCCGGATCATATTCCCCACCAAAATCCACAGGAAGAAACTAGACTTCGTGCAAAAAGGAAGCAAAACCCTATTTTTAGCATCGAGATTTGTATGAATTACAGCTAATTCTCATTACTATAAAGAGAGTACTAAACAATACAGAAAATGTTGTAATCATATAATATCAACTCTTATAACATGTATTAACAATTATAAAAAATATGATAAAAAAATAAATGTTTAAAAATTGCAATAAAAAAGATTATATTATATTCGTAATATAGTATATATATATATATATATATATATATATATATATATATATATATATATATATATATATATAATAATAAAATAAATTCATATCAATATTTAATTTCTGTATTACATTTTTTAATATTATTATGAAAATGAAAAAAGAAACAAAATCTCATAGATGTAATACAATTTAAATCATCCAGACACCATGATAAAAAAAAAAAAATTGTAATAAAATCAAAGGCAATACAAAAAGCACACAATCAGTAGCATGATGTGTATATTTACTATATCTTTCTTGGTGCGTGTAATATATATGATTTTGACATTTCTTGACCATTTGCGTGAGATTTGCCTGCAGTGCATACTTGCCCTGCTCCTTGAAAATGTGCATGATTTTTAAAAGCCTTCAAATGTAAATATGCTTGCCTGTGTGATTGAGCAATGACATCTGTTCAAGTTAAAGTTTCTTTTTGCTTTACACTCCAGACCATATGTTCATGGTGTGCGGAGACAGCAGTGTCTGTGATCTAGTGCTGTAGTTTTGGGACCAGTGAGCACGTGGTCTCATCTATCATGCATGTGAAGGTAGGTATGCGTATATTTCACCAAGAGTTCTGGTCTCTGAGTGCACAGCTTTGAGACTAATCCTAAACACGGATCCAAGAACAAGCCTAGCTCTCTGGACACGGAAAGTCCTATTAGTCGTGTTCACTACGAGCATAAATCCCAACATTTGGGAAGGACAGCAGAACTAGCAGATCTTAAATTGTTTTTTAACAATCATATGCTGCCATAAAGTAATGCTGGAATGGTCATATTTATGAGACGAATGCACATGAACGCCACCACAACGCCATAATTACCAGTGGGAAACTCTGCAGCCGGTTGCAGCAAGAAAAACCCGTAGTGATAATAACTTATCATTATAACGAAGGGCTTTCTTGCAACTGTGCACTTTCTGACATTCTGATTTGGGGGTGTGTGAATAAAAATGTAATATTGATCATATGTTGTAACTGTAAATGTACAATTTAGTTTAAATACATTCTGATAAATAGAAATAAACCTCTTCCAGGAAAGATTTTACACATTCAGCCCGAATAAGAGATGACAGGCTTGTGCAATCAAACTAAATTAGTTAAACACAAAGTATACTTCAGTTTTTATGACGTAAATTTCATCTTCAGCAGAGTACACACAAACTGTACACACACAGCCTGACAGCTTGAGATGGCAACAATAGATGAGTGCTAGTGGGAGAGTTACTCACAACTCTGGTTAAACAGTTGAACTTCTTAACAAAGGAGTGTTTGTGTCGAGCACCTGTGTTTGTGCAAAATATTAGTTCATCCATAAATGTATATTTATGTAGTTCCAATCCTGTAAAGCCTTTGTTCATCTTCAGAACACAAATTAAGGTATTTTTAATGAAATCCGAGAGCTTTCTGATCCTCCATAGACAGCAATGGAACTCCCACGTTCAGTGCACAGATGTGTAGAAAGGACAATTTAAAAATTGTCCATGTTACATCAGTGATTCAACTCTAATTTTTCCAAAGCTACAACACTTTTGTGCAAAAAAAAAAAAGATTAAACAATTTCTTCTCTTCTGTATCAGTCTTCGACGCGCGTTCATGACAGGCAAATAATACGCAGTTCATGTGTCGTGGTACTCTCGTGAACGCATGGTGAAGACTGCCATGGAAGAGATTAAACTGTTGAATAACTTACCGTATTTTTCGGACTATAAGTCGAACCTGAATATAAGTCGCATCAGTCCAAAAATACGTCATGATGAGGGAAAAAACATATATAAGTCGCATTTATTTAGAACCAATAGAAAACATTACCGTCTACAGCCGTGAGAGGGCGCTATATGTCTTCAGTGTAGACTACAGGAGCACTCAGCAGCATTAGAGCGCCCTCTCGCGGCTGGAGACAGTAATGTTTTCTATTGGTTCATGTCTCTTAGTTCATTTCTCTCAGTTCATGTCAAAATTAATTTTGATAAATAAGTCGCACCTGACTATAAGTCGCACTCCAGCCAAACTATGAAAAAAAGTGCCACTTATAGTAGTTATTTTTGTTTCCTCTGCATACAAAAAGTATTCTTTTAGCTTCATAAAACGGTGGTTGAACCCCTGATGTCACATAGTCTATTTTAATAATGTCCTTGCTACCTTTCTGTGCCTTGAACGTGGTAGTTACATTGCTGTCTGTGGAGAGTCAGAAAGCGCTAAAATTTCAACAGAAATATCTATATTTGTGTTCTGAAGATGAACAAAGTTTTTACTGGTCTGAAACGACATGAGGGTGAGAATTAATGACAGAATTTAAATTTTGGGGTAAACTATCCCTTTAAATAGAGTAGCCTATACTTTTAAAGGCTATGCATACATCTGTGCAATATATACACCAAGTAAATTAGTCAAAATTGAGGTATACTTCGGGCTTTACAATCTTTTGCTCTTCATTTTACATTAAAAGTTAAAAGTTTCTGTGGTCCGATCAGGAAATATGGCACATTTCAAATCATATACTTCCATGGGGACCTATGCCTGCCAAGGAACTGCCGTTGAGATGGATAGGAATGCTAACGGAGAGCTTTCTCTCTGTATTAAGGTGCAGTCACATTTACCGCTGCTTGGCAAATATTTGTGGGTAAAATCCAGTCAATCTTATAGGAATCTGCACAATCAATCATGCTTGGGGGCGTAAAAGTTCCCCATGAAGATTTTGCTCATGTTAAATCTAGTCGCATCTCATTGAACGACTAAAAGCTGCTTGGTTTTAAAGTAATTTCTGTGTGAGCGGTGCCTCATACTGTACACCACACAATGGACCTTTTATGCAAACAAAATTTGGCAGCCACACTTTAGTTTGGGGACCAAATCTCAGTATTAATCAATTATTGGCTATGATTTTTGCCTCAATTACCTGCTAATTAATAGTTAATGAGATAGTTGTTAAATTTAGGTTTGCGGTAGGATTAAGTGATCTTAAATATGGTCAAGCAGAATAAGGCGTTAATATATGCTTCATAAGTACTAATAAACAGCCAATATGCTAGTAATATGCATGCTAATAAGTGAAAAATTGGCCCACACTTTCATAGATCTCCTTGGTTCATAAGTAGTTTGCAACACTTTGGATTAACGGAAGATATAACCTGGGAAAGGGGAAACCACAAGTCCACTGCAGCTTTCAAGCTTGGAAAACTGTTGAAATACTGTTTAAAAATGCTGTGAAGTTACGGGTCACTGGGTTCGCTTCAAATATTCAGCCTTTTTCAGTGCTGACGCACCTGATTCAAGCCCTCTGGTCACTGGGTACTTTATTAATCGAATGTTTACTCAGCTGTGTTGTTAATGGAAGGATCACACGCGAAATCCCTTTCCTACTGTAGATAAACATCGGTTGATGAATCATGTTGTGCATCAATGAGGTTTGTTGAAATGGAACAAGCCATGGTCTGATGCTGCTAGTGTGCCTTCAGGTGAATTTTTACCTGGGAACACTAGGAGGGACTCGTTTGGGGCGGCTGGTAGTGTTGGTGGTGTCTGTGCTGTTGGAGACCGGTGTGACCCCAGGAGCGTCAGAGCGAGCTGGTAACGAAGGAGCAGGCGGAGCAGGATGCTTCTTAGGGACACTATAACCTGGAGGAGACCTGAGAGAGAACGAGAATGAGGGCTGCATTAGCTCTTTGGGTGGGCCACAACATTTCCATTACCAGTCACCAGTCACTTGTGGTTACTGGATCCGTTTTTTAAAGAATATGTTTTATTCAGAATGATTCGCTAAGAAATGATTCAGAATGACGTGAACCAGTTCAATGATTCATTGAAAAGAACCGCCTCCAAAGAACGACTCGCTGGCATCTGACAATACTCTACACAAGAGTATAAAGCTCTATAAAAACCAACTTTCCATGGCTTTTAATTTGTTATTAATCTCAATCAGTTTCCTAGGTTTTGAAAACACCATGAAATTTCCAGAAATCCTGCTGGTGATTCAGTCCATGTGTGTGCCAACGGTCCACCATAAATGATGTGCCGGAGTACAGACTCAATTCTAAGGTGGAGGTGGAGTGATGGTGAACAGGAAGTGGAGATGTGAGGTACCTTCGGTGTAGCGAGCCACTATGGAGCCAAGAGTTATCGACTGGGGGTGGCAACGGGGTGGAGATGGTAGAAGTAGAGATGTCAGTGATTATGTTTAGTGCCTCCTTCAGGGCGGCGTGGGTACACAACACCTCTTCTCTACGCAGAGCCTGTTCAGGAGACTCATCCATCAGAGAGTACTGATCTCCTGAAGAGTACAACTGAGCCAGCAACTCAGAGTGGATAAACTCCTCTACCTATGGGTGGAGAACAGTTTCCACATTAAAAAAGGAACAGGACTTGAAGTTATATACAGTGAGATGATGACACAGTCATATTCTCTCTTTCAATGTGGCCGTAATGTTTAGATTCCATGACTAGCTGAACAGTGAACTACTCACACATCACCCACACAAATATGTTTAACTGTCACCCCGTCCTGTATACGTGACGCCTACATTTACTTCACTATATTACAATTAATCGAATCTAATCTTGACAAACTATATATCGTTGGAAAGGTCTAAGACTCCCAAATATATATTTTACCAATGTTTTTTGTTAAAAATTATGTAGGAAAAGTAATAGATTAATTTATGACAAGACTGAACCCTCAAAAATCTACATCATAACAGGAGTTCTGACCTTCTTCGTTGCCTTTTTCTCTATCACATTTTAGAAATCATCAGAAATTATATATCAACTGAAAACTTAAAATCTCAAAATTCATCCTTTAAAACCCATTTTAAAATCAGACATTGCATTACCATGTAAATGATACATCAATATCATGTTACAAAATGTTTTTTTCATTCATGAATTATAAAAATTTTAGTTTGGATCGTGCACTATAAAGTAGGGGTGCACCGATCAAGATCGGCCGATCGTTATGCGCATCTCGTCAGTAAAGCCGGTTCTCTAATCAGCGGTAAATTCCATCAGGTGCGTGATTTCACATAGAGCAGCTGTTACTATACAGAGCTGTTGTTAACTGAGAAGATGTGCAAATAAACGCTGAAAATGAACATGGATTTGCGCAGCTTCTCAGTTAACAACGGCTCCGTGTAGTAACAGCTGCTCGATGTGAAATAACGAACCTGATGGAATTTACCGCTGATTAGAGAACCGGCTTTACTGACGAGATGCGCATAACGATCGGCAGATCTTGATCGGTGCACCCCTACTATAAAGTCTATGTTCAAAAATGTGAGTGACAGTTAAACCAAGAATGCTAACTATAACGATAGCTATAGCAATAACTATGGTGGCACAGTAGCGCACAACACAACACACCACATAGGACTAATCTGTTGTGGACAACTGTTCAGTTGTATTATTAAAATGTATACATTTAAAGTCCTTATGTCAATATAAAATCACAGTGAAACTATTTTGGAATTGATTTTGAAACATAACTGAAATGGTCAAATTAATTACAATGAAAACTGACCAGAAAGTTTTCCATGGTGTCCAAACACTGTCAAGTTAAAAAAATATTCGGAAATATGCCAATATAGTGTCACAATACTACCTTAAAATATAATTTTCTTTCTGAGCAAAGGTCTGAGAATTACACATTTTCATACTAACCCAACCCAGATTTTAAATAATATTTATTTTACAATTCAAGTACAAAACGATTCTCAAATCGAAATATATTATCGAAGTATATACTTTAAATGTATAGTTTACTATACTTAAATATTTGAATAATTTATAGTGTATGGAAGTATAATATTTTTTATAACTTCTTGGGATAAACTTACTATAAAGCTTTAAAAATGTACAGTAAATTGGTTGCCAAGATTAATAAATAATATAATAATGCAATAAATAATAAAATACTAATGTAAAACAAATGTCCCTGCTGCGGAAACCTAATGTTAACATGATATGGTAATTTTTTATATATAATATAAATTTATGAATTAATTCATATCTCTGCATCTTACATAAAAAAAAAGTTTAACTGGTTTGATTATTATTATTATTTTATTACATTGTTGATGACAAGGTGCATGATGGTCTTGGGCATCAGGTCTCGGATGCTTTTGTAGACGATGCTCATGTACGAGTCAACCAGGTTGCGGATGGTCTCGACCTGACGCTCTAACTGAGGGTCCATGGAGAAGCTCTCCGCCTGAGCTGGACCCTCTCCATCCACCTGAGCAATCAGAAAAAAGACATGGGCAAACCTGGACAGTAAATGTAGTGTCAATACTGGGGGATGAAAGATGTTTCAGAGGGCAATGAGTGCACAAACATAAAGTGAACGAAGCTGGAAAAGAGATGTTTGGGGGGTGGGGTGAGGTGGGGGCGGGGGGGGAGGTGGAGTGCACAAGATGCAAGGAAAAAATGAGTTTTACTTCAGTAAATGTCGGAGGGGGTGTGGTAGACTTCTGTCAGAGCGAATTATGGGGAACCCTGACAGAACTGTGACATCACTTAACATGTTGCTCCAAAGCATACATAAAGACCGAAAGAAGGGGATGGAGGGGTGCGTGAAAAAAAAGGCAAGGGAGCTGATTAGAAACAGAGCTGGAAGCCCCCTCCTTCGCTGATCCTCCATGGTGTGACACAAGAGCTGAGGAATGCAGCAGAGCTCCTGACCCCAGAGCACAGCCACCATGAAGCCAAACACACACATAGAAACGCTACAGGAGCGAGAGTTATCCGGTTAACTACACTGCACAGTTATTAGAAGGCCTAGATGGAATCAGCAGACTTTTTATTCACTCATTTTAGGGCAAAATCTGTAGAATCGTGTGCAATAAAATATGAAATGTGTTAAACATTTATGAGCGCCAGGCGCTCCAGTTCTGCAGGAATCTGTGGAGGTTTCTGCAATACTCTGTGTGCATAGATTCCATGTGTGTCTCGTTATTATATGAACGTATAATAACCTTATATTTCTTAGAACACTTGCGAAGATTTCTTCAATGGTTCTTTGACGAAGTGCTTAAAGAGATTTTTCACCCAAAAAATAATTTACTCATCACGTTCAAAACCTGTGCATTTGGGTTCATCTTCGAAACACAATTGAAGATATTTTTGTTCCTATTCCAAAAATTCATTCCACCACAATTCTGATGCTTCAGAAAGTTCATAAAGACATTGTGAAAGTAATTAATATGAACCAAGCTGTTTAATACATAATCACTTCATACAGTATGATGAACAGATTTAATTTAGGCTTTTATGCACACAAACTTCTATCACATACATTAAGAACATTAATTACGAACAACGAAAGCTCAAACATGCAGATACAGCTACTGTTTACCATATAGATGACTTTAATTAAACAACTCAATTCATATTGATTCCTTTTACGATGTAGAAATGAACTTTCTGAATCAGCGAAGCTTTAGTGGAATTGATTTTCAATGAAAAGATAGAAATCTCTCTGGTTTCATTAAAAAGCGTCTTTATGTTTCTTGAAAATCTCACTGGTTTGGAATGACATGAAGGCATGTAAATGATGAAAGAATTTTCATTTCTGGTTGACTTATCCCTTTAAAGGTTTAAGTTTAGTTGGTTATTTGATTCTTTTTTTATAGGTTCTTCAGATCAGCGTATTTGTTTTCTGGATTCAATAATTCTTTCAAAAGTGAACATTCTGTTAGATTTAGATCCTCAAGTTGTTCCAAACCATTGTGGCTTTCTTTCTTTTAAAAAACATAAAAGAAGACTTTAGGCATAATGTTCATGCTGCTCTTCTACATGCAATAAAAAAGAATGAGAATGAGCAAAAAAGAACTAAAAAGCATTATAAAAGTGCTCAAGTGTTGCGCTATAGTTCAAGTCTTATGAAACCGTGGAACAGACTAAAATCATTATCATTTGCTAGAATCTCATATTCATGTCTCATAAAAAGTCTTTTTGAAATTGAAATATGTGTAAATGAAATCTACGTTTGAGAGCTATGATGCAAAAAAAAAAAAAAAAAGACGAGCTGTACACAAAATTTCATACACTAAGTAGCTACTCCATTTGTAATGGAATGATTTTTATTAAATATATCACTGGATAGTAAAGTGTCCAAATTCATACATACTCACTTCACATACTTTTTTTATCTATATAGTAGCAAAGTAGGCATATTTGGCTCAGAGTTGAAAAATTACATCATATGGACTACTTCTACGTATTTTTTTTTTTTTCAGTGTTTTTGGTCTGGTCTGCCTTCATTGTATGAAAAAGAGCAGCGTGAACTTTCTTCAGAAAGGAACTCAAGGGTTGATAAAAATGGGGCATTTTTACACTATTTTTTACAGCACCAGCACATGTTGTTGGTTTTGTAAAGAAGTAGGGAATAAAAGTTCTGAGTGGAGCTTATAAAGATCCACATGGTATCCGGCTATAAATCCCTTTTTGGTTTAAACGGTAACCTTTATTTTGAAGTTTTATGCCGCAGGGTTTAGCGTACAGGTACAGAAGCCAGTGGGCTCCTCTGCTTACTGTGGTTTTCTCTGGATAAACCCCAGCTCGCAGCAGAGAGGCCTTCCAGCTGTCCACCTCGTCCTGAGTGTCACAGGCCAGCTCCAGATGCCTGTAGTCCTTATACACGTTCCTAAGGCCAAAAGAATCTGTAGTTAGCCGGTTCCCATGGCAGCACATACACTCTCACACAAACAAGTGCGGCAAAAGCCTCTCTCGCTCGCACATATCATCTGTCCAAAACCACAAACCCCAGACCACCCCTCCAGCCCAATTCTGACGTGAATATCCTTTCACTCTCTCCGATCTGATTCGAATCTTTTCTTTTTTTATTTTTCCAGATTTTGTCCTACCTCACCTTTTTTTTTTTAGATCGTTACCATTCCCATTTATTGTCTCATATCTTTTTACCTAGTCTTGTTCCCCCTCTTTTTTTTTTTTTTTGGCTCAGAGAGAGGCAAGAATCTGGAGCCCGTCTCTCTCCATCTGTTCCACATTCCCCCTAATTATTCTGTTGTTCCTCTCCTCCTTTTGTTTCCCTCTCATTTCTCTCTCTCTTTTTGTGGCTATTGTTTCTCTTTGTTGTGCCTGTGGGGTAAGAGGCTTAAAGTATAATGTACAACGTGTTCTTGATTTAGTCTAAGGCTGATAAGAACACGGCTACAGGAACGTGACTTGAGACCGGGGTCAAGATGGACACACACACACGCACTGAACTCATAAAACTCGGCTACAAAACACTGTTTTTACAAGCGCAGATATGAGTCAGTGCTACTAATTGCTATAACTGAGAAAGTCGCTTGCGTAAGGACTTAGTCCCAAAGTTTACGTATATGACTGCATACGTCAAGCGATACACTGATCCAAGCGTCCAAACATCATTTGCTCTGCAGACCCTCCTAATACAGTGTAATGTGTGGAATATTGTTTTGCGGTTAAACGATTCATAATTCATTGGTAGTTCATGGTATTTATGACAGGATAACTGCGGTGCTTGTGAATGTAATGAACTTTATTTGCCATTCCAAAACCACAAAGAACGGCTCTGACGTTTAAATGGATTCAGACTCAAACACCGAGTATGCACAAAATCAACAAAACAATCTGTGCACATCCAAAAATAATATTTGGCTATGTTTCTGGGGCTTATTATGGATTTTT
Organism: Carassius gibelio; assembly: GCF_023724105.1. Taxonomy (NCBI): domain Eukaryota; kingdom Metazoa; phylum Chordata; class Actinopteri; order Cypriniformes; family Cyprinidae; genus Carassius; species Carassius gibelio. The sequence goes on along the minus strand of NC_068415.1, from coordinate 19,179,071 downwards.
TTTTCTTCTCAAACTGAAGCTTAGATCTTGTCCCAAAGTCTTAGATGCATGTAATCTCAGTACTGATAATTTACTATTATAGTCTTTTATTTTTAGCTTTAGCTTTAATTTGATTTTTTAGCAATTTAGTATTTTTTTTCGAAGTTCACCTAGTTATTTTTTTTAAGCTTAAAGTTTTCATTTTAATTTTAGTTTAAGTTTTATGAATTTTGCCATGTGTTTTTCAGATATTTAATCATTTTTATATCTTTTTTTAAATTAAGTCATTATTTATATTCATATTATTTTAGCTGGAATAATTTAAATACTTCAAACTTTTATTTCAGCTAGTTGCCAAATCGATTTTTTTTTAGCTTTTTAGTACGTTTAATAATTTTTTTAATCTAATATCATAGTTTATTTCAGCTTTTTTAATTCCATTTTAGTTAGCTATTTCAACATTGAATGCATGCAATTTGAATGTTGAATGTTATGGGTTAAATACTGTTTGGGAAAACAAAAATCACTAAATACTGTAATGCAATAAAAGTGTCTATGGGGAGGGGTTTCCTTTGTAAATGCATTACTGTAAAAACTACATTTGTTTGTTTTTACAAACTGATGAGCAGGTTGTAATTATTGTATGCGGTAATCATTACAACGTTTCAGATGTCATGGCTTATGTTTAATCCAAAACATTCCTTTAATCACAGTCCTGAGTGAGTCCAGAACCACACATTACTCCTCACCATCATATATGAACCTGGATGCAATGCACACTGATGCAAACACAGACAAAATAAAGTGCTATGCTTTTTTTATGAGCACTTTTCCCATTCCATGCCAGACTGGAGTCACAGCTGTGACAAAACGACATCTACCTCCTGACATCACCAGTCGCTCTGACACTAGGGAGTTGGTGGGTGTAAAGGGCACAGTATGAATCACTACATCATTAAAGTGTGTGTGCGTGTGTGTGAGTGTATAAGAGAGCAGGAGAGAAAAAAAGGGGATTTTTTGGAGTGCTGGGTGGTATGTTTCTGCTGGTGAGTGGGAATCAGTGTGGAGTTTATGCAAGCTTGAATATCTTTATACAGAGTGCTTGAAATGATGGATGTGTGTGTGTGTGTGTAGAGTGTGAGAGCATCTGATTGATTGTGGTGCAGTCATGGGTGTGTTTACAATAGTCTGCCATGCCTTTCTCACTGTCAAAGCTGTGTGTGTGTGTGTGTGTGTGTGTGTTCACCGCAGCATACCAACATCTCTCCAATTAAGCAGCTAATTAATCCCAGACACACCCGCACTTAAAAGAAGGAAAGAGGCTGCATTTCTAGAGACATAATGTCAGAGACGGAGAGAAAAAGAGAGCAGGGAGGGACACTTAGGTAGAGACTGACCAGGAATGTGCCAGAAGTGTGTCCTACTGCGCCCCTGTTCCTGTTGCACTCTCTGTGAAGTATTACTCTGAAGGTAGAGTGTGTTTATGTTAGAAAATATAAAGGAGTACATTTGAAATCTATATGTCCCTGCAGAAGGGCCTGCGGATGTGTGATTAAGTGTGTATATACAAAACTTAGAAAACCCTAACCCTAACCCTAACTTAAAAAGCATTTTAGTCTATAGAAAAAATGGCACATTAAACTATTATGAGTGTGACTAATATACAGTTGTATGATGCAAAGTTTAGGACCAATGCGATTTCACCATGGGCTATCGGGCTATCTAAAAATAGCATCAAAATTACTAACAAAATGTCCTATCACTCATCACAGCTGAATAGAGCTGTCTGGGTTATGAACTGTCTGTGTGTGTTTTTGTCCGTGTGTCCCAGTTTCTTCCTCTTGATGACTGTTAATTTGATTCCAGGTGTGTCTAGTATTTAGTCCCTTATTTGTCTTTGTATTTAAGGTCTTGTCCATTTAGTTAGTTTTGTCAGTTCTGAATGTCCTTCTATGTGTTCCTATGCCTCCTACATTCCCCTTTTGATTGGATTATTAATTATTGTGATATTGAAAAACTTCTTGTTTCCTCGTGCCTTGCCATCCTATGTTTTATCAAACATTTATTAAGGGTGGTTGTGACACGGCATGTCAAACATGAAACTCTGAAAACCCTGCCTTAGAAGTAGCCAGGAGCTCAGAGAACAAATTGCACCAGAAAATAAAAATACATATAGGAAAAAAGTGTGGTTGTGGCACAGAGAAACATATTAAAAGAGGAGAAGAAAGATCTAACTGATTAATAGTCCAGATGTTGTAGAATGGAATGTGTGTGTGTGTGAGGGAGAGAGATAAATGTGTGTGTGTGTGTGTGTGTGTGAGAGAGAGAGAGAGAGAGAGAAAGAATAAAATTCTACTCTAAAATACATCTAATAGAATAACTCTAAAATAATAACTTTTTACATTTCCATGATGTTGGGATGTTGTTTCTCCTAGTCTAGTGGATTTTTTACTCCTTTCATCGTCCACTAGAACGGGTGGGAAAATAATTTAAATATGTGTTAGGTCAATGGTTCTCAACTAGTGGGTGCAAGATAACTTAAAACTAAAATATAATAAATTCACAAATTTTATGATTAATATGATAATTAAAAAATACATATAAATAAATAACAGCACCACCTCTCTATGTATTTTTTGATATTCTGTGTTTTGGAGCAGGTCAAGTTTCTCATTGCACTGTGAAATACAGACTGAACAGTGGTTTAACACCGCTGTTTGAGCATGTGATATGCAAACTACAGCTCCCAGCTGGATAAATCATGGCAGAGATGGGTGATGATTACAATCATGTATGTGTGTGTGGCGAGTGGGGCGGGGCCGAGAGGCGTGGGAACGAGGAGTGAGGCCAGGTGTAGTGATTGGAGATGAGCTACACCTGCGCCCCACCGCCAGTATCGAGTCCCACGTAGGAGATGGAAGGATATAAAACTGGAGCGACTATAGTGAAGGACGAGAGAGGACCAGGCCTGGGACATTATTTTATGTTTGCTTTTTATTTTGTGCACACCAGTCGTCCGTGAGGAGCTGGTGCGCTGTTTTGTATTTACTTTTGAATATTAAAATGTTTTTGATTGTGCGCCGGTTCCCGCCTCCTTCTTCCCGATGAATATGGAGATTTGTATATCGTTACAGTGGTGCCGAAGCCCGGGAGAAGGAGGGACGCGCTGCTGAAGATCCCTCGCTGCTGTGGTGAATCCGCGGTGCCCTCGAGCAGGCGAAGTATGTGCCGCCATGGACGCTCGAGGCGGTGGACTGGAGCGAGTTGCCGGGGATGGGCGAGCTCGCTGCCGGCCGCCCACGATATGGAGGGGCGGCTGCCGTCCGTGAGGGAGCGGAGGAGTCGGCGCCGTTCGCCAGGGGGCCGGAGCCTGCCGCCTCCGTGATGGTATCCGGAGGGGCAGGGAACGGGGGACTCCTGCCGCTGCCCAAAATCGGAGGAGCCGTCGCCGTCCACCGGGCGGCAGAGGAGTGTCGTGCCGTCCGCCGAGGGCCGTCCAGTGCCACCGCCGGGCACCGCGGAGGAGATCACCCAGCCGGTGGAGGGCCGAGCAGCAGTGTGTCTGGGAACCGGAATTTTTTTTTTTTTTTCCTCTCTCCCCTCTCTCGTCCCTGTCGCTCCTCCTTCCATCTCCTTTTCTCTCGCCTCGTCTATCCTACCCCCAGGTTCCCGCAGGTCCCCGTGAGCGGTCCCCCCCGGAGGGAAGGGGGGGGGGGGAGTAGAGCGCAGTCTCGAGGGTACCCCCCGGCCTGCGAGGGGCGATGGGGGTATGTGGCCAGTGGGGCGGGGCCGAGAGGCGTGGGAACGAGGAGTGAGGCCAGGTGTAGTGATTGGAGATGAGCTACACCTGCGCCCTACCGCCAGTATCGAGTCCCACGTAGGAGATGGAAGGATATAAAACTGGAGCGACTATAGTGAAGGACGAGAGAGGACCAGGCCTGGGACATTATTTTATGTTTGCTTTTTATTTTGTGCACACCAGTCGTCCGTGAGGAGCTGGTGCGCTGTTTTGTATTTACTTTTGAATATTAAAATGTTTTTGATTGTGCGCCGGTTCCCGCCTCCTTCTTCCCGATGAATATGGAGATTTGTATATCGTTACAGTGTGCTTTCACGCACTGATCACTATAACATCATATTTCTGATTGAACACAGTTCAGTATATACACATAGTTGTATACAGCAAATGTTTTATAACAGGTTCTTGTGTGTTTTGGAGAAGTTTGTTAGGGTCATGATGTTTGTGTACATATGGTCATCAGATGCTCCAAATATAATCACAATTGCATGTTCTGACCACTGATCTATTATAGATAGTGGTCCTAATAAAAGAACTATTCAGTAATGTCATCGAGCTAACTTTAGATCAAGTTTCCACACATTGAGAAAGTTGTAATTTTTCATTAGTATTTTGGTGTGTAGTGATTTTGAATGGATCCATAGTAGTTTATATGCATTCCTTTGGCATTATCAGGTGGTCTTGTTTGGTATGTTTTATATATATATATAAAAAAAAAGTTAAATTAATGCAAAATAAAGATATATCCCCAAAAGCTTTTATTTATTTATGTATTTATTTATCACTTGGTAGATCTCAGTGAGTTTTTCATTTGAAAAGTAGATCCCCACACAAAAAAGTGCGGGCACTCCCACACTATACAATAACTTTTTCCCCAAAATTACCAATCCTTTGAACAATATTAAAGGATTATTTCACCCAAAAATTAAAATTACTTTACTCACCCTCAAGTTGAACCCTGCAAGGGCCTCAAATTTAGGTTCTAGCCCGGCCTGTGTCAGACAGCTTATCAGAATTACTGGCCCAAGCCTGTCTTTTTACCACCTTCTCCCAAAACGGCTAATACGACTGTTTCAGTCTATTAAAATAGTTAAGTTTTGTATGTAATGGCAAAATGATTATCATTTGTTTCTTTTTTTTTATTAAGTTAATTTAGAATAACGTTTGGAGCATTTTTTGTTCATTATATAAGTTTTACTTTTTTTAAGTAATGACCAAGCAGCCAGTGAGACAGTGAGGCAAACAGTGAGCTGATCATAGAGGTTTGATCAATTCAGCCTTCTAAAATCATCACGACTTGCTTAAAATAAAATGTTGATATACTAAAACAGTTCAAACATATAAAAATGTTTAATGTTAAACCTGTGCTATAATAAATGTGCGCTATATCCAAGTTTGTGAGGTGAGTGGACATGGAGGTGCCAAAGCAATTACTTGCATTTTTTTTCAGTAGAAACAACTTAAAATAGCCTATTCCATGATTTTGCTCATAAAGGTAAGAATAATACATAAATGTAACTGTAATTGTAAAGGGTCTACTTGTATTTGTGTGCACTCACAATATCAAAATGTTGTGCTTTTGTAAAATAAAGAAAACATGATGCACTTTCTGTCTCGTCTTGAACAAAAGCTTTTCGCAAAAATGAATCAAAACTCAGTGAATACATGCCTCACAGACATGATAAATATATCTATAGAAAGCCTTAAATTAGCACTCATCGAAATAAATCAAAAACAAAAACTCTTTCATTATAATCATAATCTGTAAAGATGCACTTCTCTCTAAAGGCATGTCTAATGAAGAGATGGTGATTCAGGACTCAGAAAACAATAGTTTATTAGTAAATAATTAAAGTATCTCCTTACTATTTCCCCCTAACACATTTATGGTAATTACTTTTGCTGGGGCTTTGCGGCAAGTTTAGCCTATTGCGTGCATTTGAAATGCACAACTCTTCAGCAACGTTGACTGCACACATGCTGTTGCTGCTGCAGGACACTACACACCGTCGAGTTGCTCTTGACAGTCATGGCAGCAAGATCTCGTATTGTATCCACCAGCACAGCAATTATTTTTCAGCACTAATTGATGGATGTCTAAAATATAAAAATTAGGAGAAGCCTAAAACAGGCCCGAGGCCCAGCCCACTGGGCATTAAAAATTTGGGGCCCATCAGACCCTGGCTGAAATGCAAGCTCTATCCTCTAAAGCAGTGGTTCCCAAAGTAGGGGTCGCGACCCCACGGTGGGTCGCGGGACCCCGGCGCAGGGGTCGCGAGATGATTTCGATATAGGCTTTATATATTTTTGTTTCAATTAATTTAACTCTTTCGCATCGCACGTACGATCACACCGGTGTGATCAGTCTAGGCTAGTCCCTGGAGTGTACGACCACACCGGTCAGTGCATGACGTGAAATTCAAATGTGCTCTCGCGAGTTGGCTGGCGCTGAGCCAGAGACAAGTGCGCTCAGAGCTGTCATCACAACTTTTCAGTGTTTTCAACCACATAATGTTTATTTTAGGTTTCAGACATATAAGTACTAGAAAAAACAATACATTTAGAGTTTGTAAAATACACACTGATGTCAAAGGAAGAGGCAATAATAATCTTTTTCATTATAATTAGACACATTTTATTCATATCAGATACACATTGTGTAAGTAACTTTAAAGTTTACTCCATTATTCTCCCAATTCACCAGCCACTTACTTTTATGTATTTCGGGAGAAGTGGATGAATTCACGTGTTGTAAATCCAACAGATCTGATTCTCTGAACTGCGTCTGCGGCACAAACTAAGATGGCGGCGCCCATCGCGCATACAGCTCAACTAACGCGATCGTTATAAAGGTGTTTAAACAACAAAACACTTACACATATTTGACAATCGGAATATCAGCTATTTCATGCCATATCTAACAAATTTGTTAATATTTTGAATAAAAAAGGAAAAATGACAAAAGCAGATCATTCATTCAGCTCTGTTGTTGCTGCGGTATGTCACGTGACAAGCAATGACGCGTCACCATGGAAAGCATAAAGTGACACATCTAGCGGATTAGCATGAGTGTGTGTGTGTGTGTGTGTGTGTGTGTGTGTGTGTGTGTGTGTGTGTGTGTGTGTGTGTGTGTGTGTGTGTGTGTGTGTGTGTGTGTGTGTGTGTGTGTGCGTGCACGTGCACGGGTGTGAGCAGCTCAGACTTACTCAACTGGTTCCTGATGGCAGAATAATGAACGAGTTCAACCCAACATAGCTGCACAGTTACTTTCCGAGAGAGAACAGGTGGATATCGAGCAGCTCATGCAGAATTGTAACACTGATTTTGCACGCAGAACAATAAAATATAACTTCGTGTGCTTTGAGACTGGGCATAAAATCGATTTGCTGTACATTTCACGCGACGAGAGGTGTTTTTTTTGGGGGGGGGGGGGGGGTCGCGGGGCAGCAGCGCATTTATCATGGGGTCGCGGGCTAAAAAGTTTGGGAACCCCTGCTCTAAAGCATCCTAGGTGTATTTGACTTTCTTCTTTCAGACGAATCCACCCAAAGCTCTTCACATAGGACTTATGCATAGTGCATGTGCCTCTGAGATGTGCTAGTCTCGTGAGTTTGTTTACAAGAGCATATAAGCAAAGTTTCCTTACTTTAGCAAAGAAAAACCGTTCTCCTCTGGGCTTATATCGAAATCCTTTGACATTTTTATTTTTCTTCATTTTTCTTAAATCTTCGTTTTGTACTTCTAATTTGTGATTGGTGTTTTGTTTTGTTCTCTCTGTGCTTCCATGTTCATCACAAATCACCAGCACATGCGCTATGCATAAGTCCTATGTTATCCACCCGGAATGGCTTCCATGCATGTCCGCTAGCGGAAGTGAGAGAAAAGTTTTTTTACACTTTAAATATGGATTTTTTATTTATTTATTTTTTTTACAAAAAGCATCGAATCTCTACCTTCCTTTATTCATGGATTCCTTTATTCAAGTACACTATGGACGCACTTCATTGCACTTCTTTTGGACTGTTGAACAGAAACTCCCACAAATTGCCATTATAAAGCTTGGAAGAGCGAGACTTTTTTTTCAATATAACTCCAATTGAATTCAGCTGAAATAAGTAAGTCTAAGAAATAATATACACCTAGGATGCCTTGAGGGTGAGTACTGCATGGGCTAATTTACATTTTTGAGTGAACTAACCTTTAATAGTTCTTTACAATATGTCGATCCTTTTAATGCCCAGTGGGACAATAAAGCCATGAAATTTGGTTGTAATATGTGCAGACAGTTTACTGGATTGTTTCTTGCTTGTCTGCTAATCGCAGAACGCACACCCTCACACACATACACACACACACGTTTGTTTTTGTGAGAAGTGGGGACATCCCATAGGCAAAATGGTTTTTATACTGTAAATTCAAACAATACTGTAGTATTCAAACTGTATACACTATGGCCCTACACCAACCCTACACCTAACCCTAATCCTCACAGGAAACTTTGTGCATTTTTACTTTCTCAAAAAAAAAAACTAATTCTGTATGATTTATAAGCATTTTGAAAAATGGGCACATGGGTTATGTCCTCATAAGTCACCCTCTCCTTGTAATACTTGTTTCATACCCATGTCATTATACAAAGTTGTGTCCTGATATATGTCACAAAAACAAGAGCACACACACACACACACACACACACCGGTCACTCAGAGGAGTTGAATTCTTTGATAGCTGTGTCTACAATTTAAGTCTACTTCATACGGCGTGTACTCTGAGTGTTTGGTCTTTCCATAATTTTAAAGTTCATTAAAAAAATAATATGAAAATACATTTTCTTTTTTGTAGTGTATGTAGGTGCTATAACTGACCTCTGCTCTGTGTTAAAGATGGCAAAGACATGCTTGCTGGACATGAAGCCCTTTTCTATGTCTCGCACCTTCAGGTTGTCCAGAGGAAGCATGTATTTCTTCTCTTTTTCCTTGAAAATGAGACAGACAACGGACATCTTCAGTCTTACTGAGCTACCTACCAGCATGCCTTGGTTCCTTTTTAGCATTCAAACATGGCAAAGTTTAGAGAAACAGCCAGTAAAGATCCTGATAAGATTTAGTACAGTGTTAACCAACTGTATTAAGAGTTTTTAAAAATTGGGGTCCCAAATAAGTTTTGTCTTAATTTACCCTTATGTCAGTCTGTGACATTGTCTTTTGTGGGACACAAATGAAGAAATTATTAAGACAGTAATGGTTGTTCTTTTTCATTCAATTACACTGAATGTGGACTGGAGATTTACATCTTCAAAACTGTCACAAAGTCATTATTTATGGATAATCGGTCCATCTAGTGATCCAATGAATCACTGAACTGGATCAGTCCAATTCATGAACAAATCATTCAGATAACTTTAGTAGATCAACCAATTAATTGAAAAGATCTGATTCAAAACAACTTTCAGAAAAATCAGACATCTCTCATAAACTCATGAAGATGGTCTTAAAAATACATATGTTTTTCACATTGGTGGCTTTGATGGATCCATGAAGAACCTTTAACATAAATGGATATTTTTTTTTTTTGCCTTGATTTGTAAGAGGAAAGGAGAACAAGGTTGGATGTTTAGATTTCACTGTAGCTCCAGAAAACTTCTAGCAACCAAGTTGTATGGAGCACTATTATGAAACTTCAAGTGTTTTGCATTGTTTTTAGCCTTGAAAGTTTCAACCCAAGATCATTGCAATTGTATGGAAAAGAGTGACAAGCACATTCCTCCTTTTGTGTTCCACAGAAGAAAGACAATTATACAGGCTTTGAACAACATCAGTATGACTAAATAATGACATTCATTTTCATTTTCAGCTGAACTATCTCTTTAACTGAAATTCTGAAATGGTGTGAATTAGGGAATATAACTATTAGGAAAAAATCCAAGAGCATAGAAATAAAAAATAATCTACTGTAGATCCATGTGATCATCCTCAGGATGGCTTGAGGCCCAGGACAAAACAAAAAAAACATGCACATGAGAGAAGCCACAAGTTTTCACTCTTTGAGTAAAGGATTGAAAAATTAAGAAGGAAAAAGAATGAGGAATTGAGAGATAGAGAGTGAGGGCCCACATGTGGAAGTCATTATTTGGACCAAGGCTCTAAAACACAACATTTCATCTGAAAAAAAGAGGAGAAAAGAAAAAGAGCTCCCCCCTTCCACCTCTCTCCTCCCTCTGTCTGTACAGGAGGGGCTGGGGTCTCAGGAAATGGCTTGGATTACATTGCAAATAACGGAACGGAGATGTGGGAGAGAAAGAAAAGAACTAGAGATGAAAGTGTGCGGGAAACACTCTAAAAAGAGGAAAAATGAAAAACAGAATGGGAAAAAGATCCTAATGATGCTGCTATCGGTGATTGAGTCTGACGGAGTGCATGCATAGGAATTTTCTTGGAATGGAATATTTTCTGCAAATCAACTAGGCCATCTAACAATGTTCCAAAACCTAATTGTTTTCAGATTTTAAAGAACAGTAAAAAAAAAAAAAAAAAAAAATGCCTTCTAAGAATTGACAGGCAACAAAAGAACAAACTAAATAAAGTGGTCCATACATTTCATGCACTACATTTTAAGACTAAAACAATAGTTTAAGACTTCTAAAACGAAGTACGATTTCTTTCTGTGAGTAATTTACCATACTAAAATTTATTATACAAATAAATGTCGTTTTCTACAAACCCGAATGATGTGGAAGTTTCAAATTTCAATATTTTATTCAGAATACAACATAGATGACATGTCAAATGTTTAAACTGAGAAAATGTATAATTTTATGGGAAAACTAAGTTGATTTTAAATTTCATGGCATCAACACATCGCACAAAAGTTGGGACAAGGCCATGTTTACCAATGTGTGGCATCTCCTCTTCTTTTTATAACAGTCTGCAAACGTCTGGGGACTGAGCAGACAAGTTGCTCAAGTTTAGGAATAGGAATGTTGTCCCATTCTTGTCTAATACAGGCTTCTAGTTGCTCAGCTGTCTTAGGTCTTCTTTGTCGCATCTTCCTCTTTATGATGCGCCAAAAGTTTTCTATGGGTGAAAGTTCTTCCCTGAAAGAGACGACGTCTGGATGGGAGCATATGTTGTTCTAGAACTTGGATATTCCTTTCAGCATTGATGGTGCCTTTCCAGATGTGTAAGCTGCCCATGCCACACACACTCATGCAACCCCATACCATCAGAGATGCAGGCTTCTGAACTGAGAGCTAATAACAACTTGGGTTGTCCTTGTCCTCTTCAGTCCGGATGACATGGCATCCCAGTTTTCTAAAAAGAACTTCAAATTTTTATTCGTCTGACCACAGAACAGTTTTCCACTTTGCCACATTCCATTTTAAATGAGCCTTGGCCCAGAGAAAACGCCTGCACCTATGGAGTTTTAGCCAGAAACGGTGAATGGGACAGTGGAATGTGTTCACGAAAATGTTTTCTGGAAGTATTCCTGAGCCAATGTTATTGATTTCCATACAGTAGCATTCATGTATGTGATGCAGTGTAGTCTAAGGGCCCGAAGATCATGGCCATCCAGTATGGTTTTCCGGCCTTGACCCTTACGCACAGAGATTGTTCCAGATTCTCTGAATCTTTGGAAGATATTATGCACTGTAGATGATGATAACTTCAAATTCTTTACATTTTTTTCTCTGAGAAACTGGTTTCTGATATTGCTCCACTATTTTTTGCCGCAGCATTGGAGGAATTGGTGATCCTCTGCCCATCTTGACTTCTGAGAGACACTGCCACTCTGAGATGCTCTTTTTATACCCAATCATGTTGCCAATTGACCTAATAAATTACAAATTGGTGCTCCAGCTGTACATTTAACTTTTCCGGCCTCTTATTGCTTCCTGTCCCAACTTTTTTGGAATGTGTAGCTCTCATGAAATCCAAAATGAGCCAATATTTGGCATGACATTTCAAAATGTCACTTTCAACATTTAATGTTATCTAAATTATATTGTGAATAAAATAAAAGTTTATGAGATTTGTAAGTTATTCCATTCCTTTTTTACTCAATTTCACAATTTGTACAGTGTCCCAACTTGAAATTTGGAATCGGTTTGTACATAAGCATGATCAGAAATGTTAGTTGAGCATTAAATCAGAACGATTTCTGACCATGTGATACTGAAGGTTGGAGTAATGACGCTGAAAATTTAGCTTTGCATCACAAGAATAATAACTTTTTAAAATGTATATATATTCTTTTTTTTTTTCTTTCTTTACAGTATACATCTTCCAACAAAAACGTATTAACTGTTTTTATAAGACTTTGAATATTGCACACTTTTATGGAGCAGTTGTTTGGAGCACTTTTATTTTTCTTTGTGGTGCTTGACAGGCCCTGATCACTATGAATTATCAATGAGTGGTGCAACAATTCTATATTACCCTCATTTTGTACAATTCATTTGTATGAATGAGGGTAAGCAAACAATAACAGATTTTTTACTTTTTGGGAAACTATTCCTTTAAACTACTACTACACTATCTCTCGTTGTCCTCCTTGTCTCCTTGCACCCCTCCTTTTTTGCTCCCCTCAAAAACTTGCTCTCTTTTTTCATTCCAGAGGGGCCCACTTCCTGCCTAAGTTTTTAGAGGCTGAAAAAAAAGTTAGAAATGACAGGCTGGCTTTAAGAATACAACATCTGGTACCGCTTTAGTGAGAGAGTGAGAGAGTGAGAGAGAGCGAGTGAGAGAGAGAGAGAGAGAGAGAGAGAGAAAGAGATGGGACAGGGAAGTCCGTAGGATGGCTGGGAGTACCGAGAGAGGACAGAGGGAGAAAGACAGCAGAGATTCAGACCAAAAGATCGAAAGAAAGAGAGGAATTGAGAAACAACGGACCACTCCAAAAGTTTATTCCCCAAGGGTCCCGTCAATCCTTATATGGCCAGTGGGGTCCCTCCCTCTCTTCTCTCTCTCTCTCTATCTCTCCTTCCTTCTCTGACTCTTCATTCCCTCTTTTTTGCTATGCCTTAAATGAACGTCCTGCCAGATAGGCGGCTGTGGGAGCGAATGTGCCACGTCAAGGCTGGATACTGCAAACCGACGTGGGAAAGCGGCAGCCTGGGACGGGACGGAACCAAGAAAGTCAAAAAACGGGTAAACGGACGTCTGGAGCGCCTCTCTCCGACCTCTACATCGGCGTCATCCCAACTGAGAATGAGATAGAAGCAATGGAGTCTATTTCTGTCCTGTTTATTTTGCATCTTCTGCCGCCTCCTGTGAAGGTCGAGGCCAGCAGGGCTGGACTGAGTGTTTGAAGTAGATAAAGAAAAAGAGGTGAAAAGAGAGAGAGAGAGAAAGAGAGTGAGAGAGAGGGTTGGAACTATCTCCTGCTCTGTCATCCCAGTGTTCAGACTACCTGTTCAGGATCATACTGGTGTACAGTAGTCTGCACATTGGTTAGACTGTGCATGGACTCACATCGCTGGAGAACCGACGCAAACTTCAGCAAAAACACACAAACTCAGCGACTGCAGGTGAAAAATCAGACTCTGCTATGTTTGGTTTGTTATCTACACCAGTGTTGATACTGCATGTCTCTGTGGACACAAAGTTGGCGGTAATGACACAGAAGACGATTGACAGCTTGAATTTAGATGATCATCCACTGGATAGGCAGCATATACATCCCATCAGTCACATTTTGTATAGCTAAACCTGGCTAAATCTAGCTAAAACTGTTCTAGTTGTCATTACCGTAAACACGTATGTACTTAGGCTGTGCACGCATATGGTTTATATCAAAGCTCCAAGTGTCTGGCTAGTTCTCCGTTGAACTGTCTTGAGATGTGCAGAAGGCCCTTCGTAGGTTTTGATAAATGATTTTCCAGATCTAAGCATAATCATTGCATTTATGCATGCTAACTTGCACAACATAGACAAGAGGTGAAAAGACAGCAATTAAGGTGAAAGTCATCTGTTTTCCCTCTTAGAAAGAGAGAGATGGAAGATTGCAGGAATGTGTGTCTGTTTAATGTTGGGTGCTGATTAACCCAAACCAGCAGTCTCGGCCTATGAAGGCCATCAGAACGGAGACGGATTTAAAGAAAGGAAGGGAACATCTGATGCCAGTTTTTACCGAAGTACAACTGAAGCTTTTAAGGGTAAAGAAGTGATTTGAAGAATGTGTATGTGCACATTGCGATGTAATCTGCTCCAAATGGGTGAGGGGTTGTCTCTATACCTCTTTCCTCTCTTCTCTTTCTTTCAGCAGGCTCTAGGAGACTGGATGGTGTTTGGACAAAGTCTTACAATTTTCCACCCAGGAATGTGTATGGCCCCAGTGAGACTGCCAACCACAGAGAAAGAATGAAATGAAGAGAAAGTAAAGAAGATAGACACAAGAAGAGATGGATATATCGAAAAAAGTGTCAAATATATATAATATTTTTTTTATTTTTTTTATTGAATGTCAAGTTTAAATGTAATTCTTGAATTGAAAATCCTAGAAAAATAATGCACATGCTAATTTTTTTCAAAAGAAATAATGGATTCAGTGTAACATGAGTAAAGCCAGAACAGCTGTAAAGCCGGCCAACTTCTGAAGTCCTCTAATATTTAAAAACTCATGTTAAATTCAGTGCTAATTTTAAAATAAGCCATCATTTTAATCTAAATACCAACAGAGTTTATAATTCAGAGTTTAGATGTGTTTGCATTTGAATATTTTGAGCCTGAAGATGTGTGAGTTTCAAAAAAATATACCAGTGTTTATACGAATTCCTCTGTTTAAAGTGCCGGGCGGGTTTTCAGTTTCAGTATTCATTAAAATTAATGTTTGCTTATATAGTCGCATGCATTTGGCAGTCAGGACGACTGGTAAGCATAAGTGTGTCTACGTCTGTGTGTGTTTAAGATTCTGTGTATATCAATATCCATGTGTGCCTGAGTGTGTGTGTGTGTGTGTGTGTGTGTGTGTGTGTGTTTGTGTGTTAGTTTGACTTGGGGGGCTTCCAGCTATGTCAGGGTGATCCAGACCAAATGCCTTAATTCCCAGTGGACAGTGAGAGATGGTGGGGGTATACCAGGAAAAGGGAGCAAGTAATATAAGAAGCAAAGGAGGAAAAGAGGGATTCAACAAAAGAAGAAATTAAAGATTGAAATATAAGAGTTTTCTAATATTGCAATGAGCTAATGCATTTACATTACTATATGCATTGAGTACTATGCATTTTCTGTGTCAATTTAAAATCTTAGCAAACAATTATTGGTTTATCTTAAGAAAATTATAAATGGAATGAGAGAAGCATGAAAATGCAATTATGTGAATAGAAACGCATTTAGAGGGCATGCATGTTTGTATATTAGTAACCCATTATTTTTTTGTCCTCCCTAGCTGCTTTGCTTCCGGCTTCCGGTCGGGAGGAGCAGGCTGTGCTGCCACTGACTGAGAGCGTTGTCTGTCTGCCTGTCTACACTTGCTGTGCAGAACTTCCTGCACCTGTACAGCAGGCACAGACAGGCAGACAGATGGCAGCCCGACTGACAGGCCACACAGTATGACTGACACAGAGAACGGCCAATGAATTCCACCACAACCTGACAGGGAACTTTAGGCAGAGCACTGAAAAATGCATTTTCCCATGATCATCATTAAATGAATGAATTACATTTTCTTATTCATTTACTCACTTCATCATCTTTAAACCAGGACAGACTCTCTGCTGTGAGCATGAACCAGTACTCCTTGGCGCCTCCTTTGATCAGACTGATGTTGGTGATGGTTAACCAGCCCTTGCGAATCACCTGAGGGGCAAAAGTTAGAGGTGAAAGGTCTGGGTTCAAAAACACAGGCAGAGAATGAGATTCTCTGGTCCTCTAAGAGATAAAAAGATGAAGGTGAAATTATAGAAGCAGTCAAATCTGTAACCAGGTACTAAAGTCACTTGGCATTTATATTAGCATGATAGAATGATAGAACAATAGATAGATAGATAGATAGATAGATAGATAGATAGATAGATAGATAGATAGATAGATAGATAGATAGATAGATAGATAGATAGATAAAACTAAAGCAATAACAATAAAATCTAGTGGGCATTGGAGGGATAGAGAGATGAAAGGATGGGGTGAAGAAAGACAAGGAAACAGAAGGTCAGGATGACAAAGAGAGGAGGGGGAAAGGTCCAAAACATCCTGTAGGAAATATGAGTCATTTTCTGGCTGATTTAAGCGGATCATGACTTTCAAAAAAAAGAGTTTTATCCTGTGCATCATTCATTCAGTTTAACAACATCATGAGTTGCTGTTTTTTAGTAATTAGTCTGAACTATTCAATAAATGAAAATACAATAAAACTCATTCAGTATATTTTTCTTCCCCTATTGTTCCAACTGAACATCCAAAAAACAATAAAACACACAAACGTTTTTATTTTGTGACTGTACCA